>NC_046167.1:22478981-22652533 GCF_011064425.1 Rattus rattus
GTTCTCAGATAATAAGATGAAATAAAACTATTTCCACAGAGGGTTTTTTTTTCTTAAGCTAAGCATGATGGCTCACACCTATAATCCAGTATTAAAGAAGCTGAGGCAGGAGAATTGTCATGAATTTTAGGGCAGCCTAGGCTATTTAGTGGCAGCCTGTCTCAAAACTACAAACAAGAAGTGGTTGAACGTGTGGCCAAGAGGTGCGCGAGACAGCTCTCGTGTGCGTCTGAAGTCACCCTGTTGGCATTACTAAGCTTCAAGAACTTGAGCACCAGCCATTAACAGGAGTTGCCTCCCGTGTGTAGAAGAGAACAGTCTCTGAGCTACTTTATATTATCTCCCCGAAGCTTCTTTCAGTGCTGCTTTACCCATTGCTTGATATTACTCACAGCGAAACCCCCTCTTACGGGGAAAAATGGTCAACCATGTTTGGAAATGAGTGGCCAGGGTCTTGGTAACCCCTTTAAACTTAATAGTTCTACATACCCGTCCAAAGCATTCCTCAAGCCAGTCAGAACCCTGCCTGCCCTAGCCTGGAGCAGAGACATCTTTCTGGTGGCATTTTTCTTTCTTGTTGAGATTTTTTTTTTTGAACACGGAACATGAAGTTTATGATATATTGTCTTTGTAAAAGGTTTCAGCTCAGCGTCTGTTCCCAAGGAGAGAAACTTAGAATCTACTCCAACTCTTAAAATGCGATCAGTACACATGAAGGTTGAAGGACGAAATGGCCACAGCTGTGGGTGTTCAGCTCTATGATTGATCACACCCTTGTCTACTTTGGAGCTGTTAAATCAAGTTCCTTTAGTCGAGTTTCACACAATGACAGAAATACACTCCTTCCAGTGAGGTTCGGAAAGCCACTCTCCTTAAAGGGCCAGCTTCAAAGAAAAGACACGCAGAAGATGAAATGCAAAGGCGTGGGTGGGGTTGCAGCTCAGTTGGCAGCATCCTTGCCTTGCATGAATGAGATTCTAAGTTAGATCCTCAATACCACATCAACTGGTATGGCAGTGCGTGCAAGCCTGCAGTCCAAGAGCTTCAGAGGTAGAGTCATTTGGAGGCTCAGAGGTGCTCTGTCACTCTTGGCTCTAGATTGAATTTGAGACCAGCTTTGGCCAGAGACCTTGTCTCAAGAAGAAAGAAGATGAAGCATGAATAGAGCTAAAGATGATCGCGATGATGATCACGATACTGACGACAAGGCCAAGTACTGATACACCTCAAAGCAGTCGCTCTCAGCCCCCTACTCTTCCATTAAAAATTGCTTGACTACACCTAAAATTGAACTCAGAAAGAACTTCAGAGGTATGTCTGCGTGTGAACATTTTTGTATGTGCATGTACATGTGTGTGTGCGTGCATGTGGAAGTCAGAAATCAACCATAGGCATCATTTTCTTTCAGTAACCGTATACCTAGTTTCTGAGCTCTAATCTGGAACTCTCCAAGAAAGCTAGCCTGGCTGGCTAGTGAGCCCAGTAATGTGTATTTCTAACTTCCCAGGGATGAGATTATAAGCATATGCTACGAGTGCCTGGCTTTGGTTGTTGTGCAGTGCTAGGGAATGAACTCAGGTCTTTATGCTTATAAAGCAAGCCCTGTACTGAATGAGCTACCCCAGGTCCTAACATTGGCTTCCTTGCTCAGAACTCAGGTTAGCCATACCATTTTGACAAATACCTGGCCCTTATTCTAAAAAGTAAATTTCATGAACTCTTCAACAAGAGCTAAGTTTGCTTCTGAGAAGAAGTGAGCTCAGGCAAAAGAGCAGAAGCGTGATTCTTCAGATTCAGAAAATGGATTTCTAGTCCCGGCAGGGTCATCGGTCATCTCTCTGGCTGTCAAGCTGCTTTGCTCTGTCAGGAAATGTAGCCACACTTAACAGGTAGCTCAGGGGAGTGACTTACCTTTATAAACAACAACACTTAAAGATATCATAATATTAATGACAAGAGCACTAGTCCCCAAGAGGCAGGAAGTATTGGAGAATAGAACAGGGAATTTAACTCCCAGACAGCAATGAGTTGTCCTATAGAGTAACATGGTGCAATTTTTAGAATCTAAGAGAAGAAGAAAAAAATGTCAGAAAAAAATGATTGGTCAAGATATAGCTCAGTGGCAGAACACTTTCCTAACATGCATAAGAAAAACAGATAAAAACCAAAGTACAGAGACTTAGAGCAATTGTTCACTGCAACTAAGAGAAGGGGTGTTAGTGTTAAGGCCAAGATGCCATTAGACGTTCTGACTTTGTGAAGTAAGGCGAGACTGAGACCATAGAGAGAGACTGAAAATATAGGTGCTTCCTTAAAAGACTTCACTGGAACAAGAACAAGATAGACCAGTGGAACCGAGGAGGCTAGTTGGAGGGGTGAGCGTTCAACATACGGAGCTCAAGTGGGTATGCTCAGAAAAGAAGCTTGGCTCTTCTAGACATAACCGGAACCATTCAGGGACCAGTACAGGCAGGGGAAACCTCCAGAACTGACCTTATATGACCTTGTTCCCACTGCTATCCTGGACCCAACTCACCTTAGACGCAAACCAGATGTCACTGGAAAATCTTACGCGAGGAAAACCTTGGCCAGTATGGAAACTCTACCAAGACCCAGATTTGAGGCTTATGACTTTGCTCTGATTCTTTACTAAGGCACCCTCGGTGCTTCGCACACAGCTTTATTTAATAACTGTTCAAATAAGCAAAGGAATGTGCATTTCTATTGATGATGGGAACAACGCAGTAGGCAGCATAGAAGCAAGACTTGAGCAAGGCCAGGCTAATCTTTGTAGGCACTCGGCACAATTGCAAGCATTACTACCTTGCCATTTTAGCTTCTCTAAGTTAGACAGCACTCCGAGACTCAACACTGAGCAAACCTAAAAGTGCTTCTACCCTCTTTTCCTTTTGAAACCAAGACCTTAAACTGGAAATGCTCAGGAACGCACCCCTACTGCGCATGCTCTATAATGTGCCTGACCCTATCACACATACCAAGTGGGGAGGAAGAGACGAACCCATACAGATACACTCGGGCTCCCAAATGAAATCCTCACGCTTCCTTCGTTCAGAAAAGTCAATCTTTGGAAACAGCTCCTATGCATTCCTTAATGCTGGAGGTGTTAAACCTTTCTCCTCTTTTGTGCTTCTTGGATGTACTTATTCAGGTTCTGTGCCCACCACCATGCGAACCTACTGACTTTAATTCCATCATCTTCCCCATTCTCAGGGGAGTCCATAATCCAAGACTGGCATGGAAAACAAAAGTTGCCCTTCTTGCCCTCGGGAAGTGTAATTCTTCTTTACAATCTCCCCATGGAATCAAGCTGAAGCCCAATTTATCCCTGGCATTCTTCTTGATACCTTTGTTCTGAACGCACGGTCACTCTCTAGGTAAATCCCATGCTTCTGGCTTCCTCTCAGGCTCTGCGTCCGGCATCAGCCAGATAGGGAATTCTCCCCGCTATGGAAATGTGTCCAGGAGCTTGGCGTCCACAACGAACTGCAGCCCTTTATAAGGAATCTTTTGTTGTGTTTAAAAAGGGGAAATATTTCTTCCTGCTCTTGAAAATCGTTCTTCGTTTTTTGTTCTCAGCATAGCCAGAGTCACGGGTCGGTCGGTCACTTTTGTTGAGATTCTAAGCTTGTCCTGGTGAGTTAGAGAGTTTGTGAGAATCTGTTTTCAAAAGAGACCACGAGACTTCTCGGCCAATACTTACGCTAAACTTCACTCAAGTCTACGGAGTGGAGTGAATCCACTGCAGACATGAGGTCAGCCACTCACGGTCTGTCCCATGCCTTCATCGTTGTAAAGTCATGAGACGGATGAAGAAAGCAGAAGGGAACGAGCTATAATTGTTTTTGTTTTTTTTATTTTAAACAAATCTCCATAACATATGACTAAAAGGCTATGAAGCTGTATGCTCCTGTGACTAAATATGGAATGGAGAAAAGACGCGCCTTTACTTCTACATGAACTCAGGAGGATCTAGAGAGCACAGGGTGCCTGAAACCCTGAAGCCCAGATCTAGGGTACCTCCAAATGACAGGAATGCCCCTTGCACACCAATATGCCTCCTAAGGAGCCCTCACACAATTTCTCAAGTAGGTAGCCTGGAATATTTTTGCAAATATTTAATTGACATAAAGAACCTTGCCCCACCTTAGAATATGAAGACTTTAGAGGTGCAGTTCCCAAATTAGCATGCATAGCAAGAGTCCAGGAACAAAGCTCATTTTCGCTGGAGGCGTGTTCTAACCTACTGCTCAGGAAAGGTGCCCACTGCCTTTCCTAGGCCTTCCTGTTTCCTAAACTTCTTGTCCTCACAGGCCCTGACCCAGGCATTCTTCCTAGCTGGAGTTTCTCTTTCAAGGAAAGCAGTCTAACTCCTGACTGCATAAATTTAACTCGGCCATTAAGCCTCTTTGCATAAATATCAAAGACTGGTGTCTTGAAATTTTCTGTTCCCTGGGAAGAGCTATTTGCATTTCAAAAGAACCAGTACTACCCTGAAAGATCACTGGTGAAGACAGGGGCTACTCTGTGGATGGCACAATCTATTATCAAGTTCAGATTATCATGTCCATCCATCCAAAAGAAAGGGGGGATGTAAAAGCCAGACTGGGATCCGCTTTGCAGCTTTACCCTTAAGTGAGTTTTGTACATAATCGAGCTGCAGAACACTCTTCGCTGCTTTTCTTGCCCCGTGCCAGATGTGTGTGTGTGTGTGTGTGTGTGTGTGTGTGTGTGTGTGTGAGTTGTTTTCTGACAGTGAGCAGAAGATAATTTCACAAAGGCCGGCTGATGTCAGAAAGACCTCTGTCCTCTGTGCTTTCCAAAAGCTTCCATACTTACTCTCTTGCATCTCCAACTCTTCACTTGTTAATAGAATGATAACACCTGCATTGAAGGACCATTACAAAGGGTGACATGAGATGAGGTCCTAGAAGACAAAAGTAAGCACAAAGTGACTAACAGTAATGGTGGAGTTAGAATCAAGGCAGATGCTTTCCCCCACGTCCTACTCTCCTGGATGATCCCCATTTTCCCACCATTACTGGAACATCATCTGGTCATTGTACAAATGACTCAAGGTAACCACCATAGTAACCCTTTGAGCTCCCAAACTCCTTAATAAGTAAATATGTATTGAGCCTTACTGAGAACAAATCACAAGACCAAGTCCTTGGGAATAACAAAAAGAATAGGTGTTATTCTGGCTAGCTTTAACTGTTATCCTGACCTGGATTACCTGGGGAGAGAATATCAATTGAGGAATTACCCAGGTCATGTTATCCTGCGGGCATGTGTGTAACAGATTACCGTGATTGTTAGCTGATGTAAGAGTGGCCAAACTATTTTTGGCGGCACCATTCCCTAGGCAGGTAGTCCGGACTGCGTAGGGGCTGTAGAAATAGCTTAGCAGTTAAGAATGCCAGCTGTTCTTCTAGAGAATCTGGGCTCAATTTCCAAGCACCTACAAGGCAGCTCATAGCCACCTATAAATCGATCCCAAAGGATTTGATACCCTCTGTGGCCTCCTCAGGCATCAGAGGCAGACATGGTGCACAGACATACCTGAAGTAACAGCACCTTTACACATAAAATATTTTTTAATTAAAAAAAAAATCAGAGAATTTCCTAGCCGGCCTGCCTGCTAGCAAGAATACATCCGCCATGATTCCTAGCAGACTCCTTTAGTTGTGGAGTAAGATTCTTGGTCAGAAGCATGAAATAGCAGATAGACATGTCTTCAAGCTCCTGCCTTGACTTCCCTTAATGCTGGACCTGAAATTGTCAGCCAAATAAACCTTTCCCTGCCTCCTCATGTTGCTTTAGGTCATGATGTTTATATCACAGCAAAAGAAGAAGAAGGAGGAGGAGGAAGAGGAGGAGGAAGAGGAAGAGGAAGAGGAGGAGGAGGAGGAGGAAGAAGAGGAGGAGGAGGAGGAAAAGGAAGAGGAAGAAAAGAATAGAAGCTAAAGCAGGTACTTCCTGATATCTGGTATCAGAACTTGACAGATATGTTGATTAAACAGAACTTGAAAGCATAAAGAAATTGAATAGCAAACGCGGCATAGAAGTCGTATGGAAAAACCATAATAGCTCAGTGATAATGTGGAAAGCGTAGCAAATGAAAATCAAAGAAAACCATCAGAGCATTTCAAGCAAGAACAGACTGGAGCAGTGAGTGGCAGGTGATATTTGAGGAAAATAAGGAGACAAAGGTAGGAGGAGGAAACAAAGTCGGAGGCACGGAAAGCGACTCGGGAGAAAATAAAAAGCAGCGGTTTTATTTTTAATTAGCACACGAAGTAATAGGTTTCATCTGTTACGGCGAGGAGAAAGCACTGAGAAGCGGAGGGCCTCAGCGCGACTGCGTGAAGCACATAGGATAGCACTCAAAACCCGAATTCCTGGCGTGTGTGAGCTGTCATTGTGAACAAAGGTTCTTGGAACCCAGCTGCACCTTCCATCGAACTCGCCACAAAGCTTAACTGATTAGAACTCCACAGTCATGGAGACGTTGAAACATTGCAAGTTCGGGCCCCTAAATAGCTCTGCCTTGGCTACCTAACCTAACATCTTCGTCACTAAGAGGTGAAAAATCTCTTGGAATACATCAGCAGTTTTCACCAGCAAAGGGCCAAGAGTTTTCGCGAGACAGCATCTGAGGCCAGAGATTGCCCTGCTTTGTTTTAGCCTCCCACCGATGCGTTTGAGAAGTGCCTTGATTTACGACTCTTCATTCTGTCATTCATTAGACTCTTGTCACACTGGAACAGAGAACTTGAGGTGACCTGAAACTGTGTTCCCAAGCCATAGTCATTCAGGGGAGAATAAATTATCCCTTATCCCCTTTGAGGTGAGATATTGACAGTGCAGTTGCTTTGTTTTGTTGTTTTGTTATTGGTGTCATCGTCGTCGGCATTTAAGAGAGAAGGAAAATAAAGAAAATGTTTATTATGTACATATCATACAGCGTTCTGCCTGCATGGATAACTGCAGGCCAGAAGAGGGCGCCAGATCTCATTACAGGTGGTTGTGAGCCACCAAGTGGTTGCTGAGAATTGAACTCAGGACCTCTGGAAGAGCAGACAGTGCTCTTCACCTCTGAGCCATCTCTCTCCAGCCCAAGAAAATGTTACACCAGCCTGTTAACTGACCCATTATTATTAGACATCAGGAGAAAACTGTGCCTTGTGTCCAGGTTCATGTTATTCCCGCTTTGTCTAGACTGTATGCCGAAACAGCACCTCTTAGTCCTTGGAATACATTAACATGTGATCCAAAACTAAGAGCATTGCTAGAGGACCTAACTACACCAAAAAATTTTACGATAGATGGGCAGTGGTGGCCCAAGCCTTTAATCCCATCACTCAGGAGGCAGAGGCAGGCATAACTCTGAGTTCGAGGCCAGCCTGGTCCACAGAGTGAGTTCCAGGACACAGAGAAACCCTATCTTGAAAAATGAAAGCAAACAAACAAAACTCGGTTATAGTTGGAATCTCATGGAGAATCACAGAGGCGACTGATTATACATGGATGGGTTTTGGGGTTATTCACAATAGCAAAGAAGCCGGGCCAGTGCGGAAAAATGGGAGTGGAGCTGTAGTGCACATGTGAGGAAGGGGGACAAGGATAAAATGCATATGACATGGAAGTGAGGAGGAATTACTAGAGGCAAAATAGTCCAGGTGAGGACAGGAGGATGAGGGAGATGATGCAGAAGTGGGAAGGAAGGTCATAAAAAGAGAGCACTGTCTTGATACAATCACAGACGAGGGTGGTTCAGTGACCAAAAAGTTTAAAATATAAGGTTCCACACCACATCCGGAGCAGGCTGGTCTGCATTTGCTAAGAAACCCAAGCCAGTTCCAGCGCCTGTAGTGTCTGCTGCTCTTCCCCTGGCCTGTAGAGGGGGCACTTTCCTCCATCTCAAGAAGCTTATCATCAAAGGATTTTTATTGGTCACTGAAGAAGAACGCAAAGAAAACAGCGCTGGGTACGAGATCTTATGTCACAGAATCCACGGTGCTAGTGGGCAAAGCCGCCTGATCCGAAGCTTCAGTCGACAGAGAATCGCTCACGACTCAACGTCGTTAGATCTGACTAATTGATGAGCGTCAACGGCGAATGCTTTTCCTGACCGTTTCTAGAGCCTTTAAAGACACAGCCTCTCCCTTTGAGAAATTAGAGATTTCAGTATACTTGGGGGAAAGAAAGGATAAGGAAAACCTAGTTCGTCTGCACAGCGTGATTTTCTTCAGTCACCAAGATGTGGACAGGAACACATAGAGAACTGAAGAGCATTACGTTCTTAACATAAGCCAGGTTTAGGACGACAAATATCACTGTTTCCTTTTGTGTGTGGGATCTAGATTTAAATACGCGTGTGGGCATGCCTGAAAGCAGAGAGGGAACTGTGAGTGAGGAGGGAGACAAAGATGTTAATGGAAGGAGATTTGGGGGAAATAACGGGTAACAGAATACATGTAGCACAGAATCAAGTGCACGAACCCGCCCGTGTGCTGGAAAGGGGCTGTGCTTCATCACTGCACAGAAGCTTCTGGACTTGGGATCCATGCACACTTCATCTGTGTACCTCTTATCTGTCTCTTCATTATCATCTTCATAATAAGCTTAAACGTTTCCTTGAACCCCGTGGGTCTTCTTAGCAAATAAACCCAATATATCCAGGTAGATAGTATCAAAACTAAACTAAATAGCACCCTGTGGGTGACCGCTGGAGAGATACGTGGTGTCGGGGGATGAACATGCACCTGACCGTGGTGCTGAGCTGTGAATGTGTGAATGAAACTGTTCTTCTTAACAGTGTGGCCTCATACTGTGTGTTTATACATACAGAATGCATGCATATTTCCTTGTTCTGGCCAAGAAATAATAGCCCTCCCTCCCTCTCTGCAGCAACGAGAACTACAAACACCCGAATCTTGGCTCCTATACATCATCCAGGAGGAAAATGTCATCGCCCAGCGATTCTATGGAGAATTGGGTCATTTTTGGTCAGGGACAGGGAAAATGCACTATAAGCCTCAAATACCTTGTTGTACCAAAAGGTAATGGTGTCAAAAGAAGAAAGTGCACACGCACAATAGGGAGGTGGAGTCCAGGAACAGAGATGTCAACCTGAAAGAGATCCTTCCAATAGCCACGCATGGAACTGCTGTAGATGGACAGAAAGGAATGCAGTTCCCGGTCATAGCACTAAGTAACACAAATGCACATGTAAACTGGTTATTTAAGCAAGGGGTAAGAGGCTGGTGAGACCGTTCTTCCAGAGGTCCTGAGTTTGGTTCTCAGCACCTACATCAGGCAGGGCATAACCACCTCTAACTCCAGGTCCAGAGGCATTGTTCACCTCTGGTTTCTGCAGGCACCTGCACACACATACACACACACACACATACACACACAGACACATGCATACTCATAATCAAAACCAATAAAAATCTTAAAACTACTCAGAACAATGTAAAACACAAATGATTGCTGAGAATAGACAAATTTTCCTCATAGAATATTCCCAATGAAATAAGGAGGTGCCCCTCCCCCTTAGAAGGTAGAAATTAATTCACCCACACTTCCAATTCTAAGGAAGGGCTAAATGAAAGAAATGTTTCCAAAAACAGTTGGGGGGTACCTAGTTGTGGAAGCAGAACCTAGTTTTAAAACATACATTATATATTATATGTCATATATTACACATTATATATTATATATTAATTATATATTTTATAATCTATATTATATATTACATATTATATATTTTGGAAAAAAGTGTGAATATGTGTGTGCAAGTACCACAGTGTGTAAGTGAAGGTCACAGGTTAACTTTGAGGGATTAAGTCGGTTCTATCCTTCCACTGTGTGGGTTCTGGGATAGAATGTGGGTCAGCAGGTACAGCAATAAACATCTTTACCACCTGAGCATCTTGCTGGTCAAAAACCTAGTACTCTTAGAGTGGAGAGACATGGTTAGAAACTCATCAACTAAGGCCAACTCTTTCCCATACAATAAGGAGGTGCCCCTCTCCTTTAGAAGGTCTCCCACCTTCTAAATGTGGCAAATCACACTGATATGATGTGTCCCCAGATTATGCCATGAACATGAAGCATTCTTCCATAAAATATATCCCAACAGCCTAGTCTAACTGTGATACGAACAAGGTAGAAGCCCAAAGTAATGACTTGACCTCAAAGGACACCACTCCTCAAAACTGTCAAGGTCGGAGAAATAGGACCAAGCTGGTGTCAAAGGCATCCTGGACACTTTTGGACAAATGACGGTGAAGTGCAGTTCGGGGGGTCTTGGACGGAACCCTGGGACAGAAAAATATAAGTGGGAAAACTCAGAAAGGCAAAGAGAAGTCTGAAGGGTTTAGTCTATGCTCTTGAGCTGTTGTCAATCTGTTGGTGTTGAGTTTTCTCTAGTCACAAAGAAATATCCCAGAAGAGTATATACAGGAATTCTCCCTGCGTGCTGTTTCCAAGTTTTCTGAAAGTCTAAAATTATTCCAACATATATAACATAAGGAAAAGGAAAACAAGCCCTTAGGAAATTTAACCTATTAAAATCAATACAAATATTAATTGCTTTTCCTTTTTTGGACACCATATAGAAATACTTTCGATTTTTTAAAATATCACGTGGGTGGTTGTGTCTATGTGAGGTAGCCTGTGAACAAAATGTCTGAAGAGGCCAGAAGAGGGCGCCAGATCCTGTGGAGGTGGAGACAGAGGCAGTGGTGAGCCACTTAAAATGGGTGCTGGGAACCAAACCAGGATCCTGTGCAACCAACTGCAGTTTCAGGTCCAGAGGGTCGAACGCCCTCTTCTGGCTTCCATGGGTACTGTATGCGTACAGTGCACAGACATACATGCCAGGAAAAAACCCCATACACATAAAATAAAAATAAGTTATTTTAAAGACCTAAAGCTCTCTCACCATGTATCGGAGTGAGAAATCCTTTATAAGATTACATAGAAAACTACATCATCCTTGGGCTAGGCAAGGACTTTATGGATAAGATATAAAAATAAAACCTTGTAAAGAAAAAAAATAGGTAAACTTGAGAGATTAAAATTTTTAAATCCCTAGAATGGAAGATATGGGCAGCCTGCACAGTTGTCAAAATATCAGTTAATTATTCAAGGGGAAAAATCCAACCTCAGCAAAAAGTGAAACAGTTAGATACTATCCCTAACAGGGGAGATGTTCAGCAAAGACAAGGAAAGATCAGCCAAACCTCTGTGATGGCAGAAATGCAAATCACGAGCCGAGAGTAAATCTAATTACATGATAACCAGGCTAATACACGATTTAAACGTTTGAAAATGCCAGACACTGATGAAATGTCAAATATGAGATCATTTTCACATATGGCTGGCGGACTACACGCGGGTCAACAATTTTACATAATTCTCAAGACCAGCTGCCCACTATTCCTAGTACAAAATGTAAAAGCAAGATCCCTACTGATAACACACATACGAAGACAGCAGTAGAGGTTTACCAAGCTATCAAGGTGGCCCCATATCCATGTACACAGGGGAAGGCCAAATTAGACTTTAGGAAGGAGGAGGGGGAGGGGGAGGGGTAAGAGGGAGATGGGTGGGGGAGAAAGAGGAGGCGATGGGGAAGGGAGAGGGGAGAGGGGGTAGGGAGAAGGGAAGGAGAAAGAAGAGGAAGGGGAAGGAGAAAAGGGAGACAAAAGGAGGAGGAGAGAAGTCAGCCTTTGTACCGCAGCATGAAGTAGAGAAGAGGAAGTGAAGGGTGATGTGGAAGAAACTATGGGTGAGATGGGGCAGATCCGAGTGTATTTCATTATATACATGCAAAATAAGACTAAAGCCAGCAAGATGGCTCAGTAGGTGAGGATGCTTGCTAGCAAGCCTGACAGTCTGACTTGCATCACCAGGATACCTGAGGTAAAATGAGGGAGCTGACTCCCAAAGGCTGTCATGTAACTTTCACATGCACAGCACACACATGCACAGCATACAGCATGCACATGCACATGCACTAAATAATAATAATAATAATAATAATAATAATAATAATAATAATAATAATAAAGTTTAATAATCAAAGTCAAAATGGCAGTAGCAGAACTATACATCAGGTGAGGACCCCTGTGTTCCCAAGAAGCCAGATCCGATTATAAACATGGCTAAACATGTGAATATCTGACAGCACATGCATTCAGCATCTGTGATTGGCCCAAAAGAATGTCTGTACATGCACACAAATAGACATAATGTTTTGTTCATAACAGTAAATCTGCATTGTGTACTCAGAACAAGGAAGACTTAATGGGGAGCTCATAAGAATGTCTGTGCTAAGAGCGGCTGGAGACAGAATTGTCTCCACCGTGACCCCAGAGCAGCAGGACTTCTTCAGTGTTCCTGTCCCTCTACCAGAGACCGTGGGTTCACGGCTTGAGGATGCCGGTCCTTGCACCAGGCACAGAATCCCTCCAGTGTGACATACAAAATCACCACGTACCACTCCACAGCTGACTCCACACTGAGTCATTTTTCAAAATAAAGCAAAGTGTCAGGCAGGTTTCCGAAATTCCCTCCCAGGCCTGGCAAGCAATGGCCCCGGGGACTCCTGAAGGTGTGGGGAGGAAGCCAGAGCTGGGGATGTGGACAGGCAGAGCCAGGACATTCTGAAGGTTGAAATTAATCACCAGATGGCCTCAGAAGCTCATTTCTCCACACACCACCAACAGGAGTGGAATTTCTCATGAAATCTCAGAAGCAAAAACAAATGGGCACTTGAAGAAGCTTGAGGGTTTCGTGGAACAGTGTTCAGCACCTCCAATACCTGGGGTCCTATGCTTGTTGCTGGGAGGTAGAGACGGATAAACAAGGCTACCTTTGTGGAGCACGGTGTTCTGCTGAAGAAAACAGGCAGGTGGGGTTTTACAGGACATGGAAATCCTGAGAAAGAGCAGCATCTGTCTGCTGACCACTATGGTAGGTAAATGCTTCTTCATACATGATACAGGGAAAAGGGCCTTCACAACCTGTCACTAGAACACACCAGATAAATCTGCATCCCAGAGGGCTATGGTGCTAAACTTGGTCATACAGTTCATTTTTTTAAAGGTTACCAGTGTGTTACAAGATCCTGAGTTTTCTAGAAAAATCTGGAACAAGAAAATCATCATAATCCCTGTTGCCAGGAGAGCTGGCACAAGCCGGTAATCCCAGACTTGGGGAGACAGAGACAGGAGAATACCTGGGTCTTGCTGACCACCCTAATCTAGTTTCGTTAATGAGACCCAGGCCAATGAGAGATCCTATCTCAAAGGAGGTGGACATTTACCTCCTGTAACTCCAGCTCCAGAGGATCCAACACCTTCTTCCAGACATCAAGTACACCTGCACTCACATGTACATGCTCTAACACAGATTCACACACATACACAGTGTGTATTCAACAGTGGACATAATGCTCCTTCAGTGGTAAAGGATGAGTTTTGATGGTGAGGGGAAACAAGAGGAGAGGTAGCAGCTAGCCTTGGCCACTGGGAACCGGGCAAGAACACAAACTCCAAGTTTCTCTCCTTGGGCTTCCCTGTGAGGCCAGCTGCTTTTGTTTCAGATGGAGAGAGCCGTGTGCTGACTCCTTCCCATCCTCGTGTCTGCGTGACCCTATTTGGATCTCCTCTGTTGGCTATTTTTCTTACTGTTCCGACAAAAGCAACTTACGGGGGAAAGCATTTGTGCCACCCAACAGTCTGCAGGCACAACCCGTCACGAGAGGGGAGATGTCCAGTCAGCGGCATGACATAGCCCAACATGACATTGCATCTGTTGTCGGGACCCCAGCCCATGGGATAGCACTGCCCACATTCAGCGTGGGTCTCCCCTCCTCCCTTAATGCCTTCACAGACACCCCCAGGGGTGTGTCTCCTAGCAGATTCTAATTTTAGTCGGGCCGATAGTGACATTAACCATCACAGACTCCAAAGCCTGGGGCTCTTCTGCACATTCCTTTCCGGCCCACCAACTGCGCTTAGTGAACCTATGTGCTTAGATGCATGGATGGATATCTATGCCCATCAGCTGGCCCTCACATGGGTCCTAAGTTTATACAGACGCAGAGTCTTTTCGGGGTTGGGGATTTAGCTCAGTGGTAGAGCGCTTGCCTAGGAAGCGCAAGGGCCCCAGCACCGGAAAAAAAAAAACCAAAAAAAAAAAAAAAAAAAAAATGGAGTCTTTTCTTTTGCCAGGGGGAACGGGGGGGGTAGCTAATTGAGTCTCACTGTGTATCTCAGGCTTTTCTGGAACTTTCTCCCTCCTCCACCCCCTCAGGCCTCGGCTTGCAGACATGGGCCGTGCAGCCCAACTGAAGACATGTTGAAAGCCGTATTTCCAGTGTTCGCTGTGGGGGTGACCACAGAAGACCCAAAGGTGAAGGGTTTTCACCCTTAAGCTCCAGATCCTTCCCGTCTAACATCTTCCTCCGGGGCCCACTGCGGCAGAGTTGTGAAGATGTAGCCTTTGTGCACCAAGTTCCCTATGGGATGTGTTCACGCTACTCACCCTTAAGAGATCAGAAGAGAGGGAAATCGGCAAGATGACTCTCAGGATCTCTGCGTACGGCTTAGGAGTTGCTCACTTAGATGTCTGTATTGACAGATAACAGAAGGTTGTTTTTTGGTTGTTTTTTTTTTTTTTTTTCCCTCCAGAAGGCATCCCATATGGAGGCTCAGAAAATGGCGCTCTTCCTCTTGCAGTAAGAGAGTGCACATGCACGCACGCATAGGCTAACACACACGCCTTGCTAAACTCTTCTGAGCCAGCTTTGGAGAGAGCGTCTTCCCTCCATTACCCTCCTTAAAACGGATATCTGTTACACATCGCATCCTTTAAAAAAATCGTCTATGTATTAAGGGAAGCCATCGAATGCAGTCCGCAAGAGTGCTTATCGGGCTCAGAAACGAAAACCACACCGCTGTTTTTGATGAATTTGTTCTGTTCGTCTAAACACGGTGTGAGGAAAGTTAATGAGTGAGGTCCAGGTAAGCCTGAGGGGCTTCTCTAAATCAGTGCATCAAAAGTCCTAGCACACTCCCAACGGCTTTAAGAGCGGCTGTTGATGGGCATATTTCAAAGCAAACAACACCGCTGCTCTGACAAGCCAATTATATTACCTTACAGTGCCTACAGGCACATAAATTATACACTAACACATTATAGCCTACTCTTAAGAAAGCCGGTGCTTCTCCGGCAGACCCGACAGCATGTCTGCCCTCTGGTGGGCTCTCAGGGAAATACTCTGTCCCAACTGCACCATGCCCAGGGAGCTTGTGGAGTATCAAATACGTGAGCTCAGAGCCTTAGGACAGTGATTTGCATGCAGAGATGATTTGAAGGGTGAACCCAGCCTCAGAGTCTGTGGGGGGCGGGGGAGTTAGGCACCCTTTTAAAAACTTTTTAATTATTTTATTATCTTACGCTTATAAATGTTTTTCTTGCATGCATGTATGTGTCCCTGGAATTCCTCGGAAATCAGAAAAGGGTGTTGGATCCCCTGGAACTGGAGCTATGGGTGTTTGTGAGCCATTGTGTGGGTTCTAGAAACCGAACGTTGGTCCTCTGGAAGAGCAACGATTGTTCTTAGTTGTAGAGCCGACCCTCTGGACCCAAACAACCAGAATCCTAGGCTTCTGTTCTGATGTTAGGCAGAAGTCAAGAAGAGATGGTGACGTCTCAGTCTTTCACAGCTCTCATCGTGGGTCCTGCCAAACCATCTCCAAAAGCGGTAGAAAATTTCAAATCTTCTGAAGTGACCCAAACAAATCTATTGAGAGCTTTCCTCTTTCTATACCCAGCTGATACTCTCTCAACGGTTATCAGAAAAGTCCTGCAAAGAACCCAGGACTTGGGACGTGAAACCTTCGAAACACTGGTAGAGGCTGGAGAAGACGTTCAGCTGGTAACGTGCTTTAGCATAAGGACCTCAGCTCAGTGTCCAAATGTAATAATCCTGGTTCTGAAGAGGCAGACAGATCCCTGGGGCTCACTGATCAGATGACACAGCCTGCTTGTCAAGCTCTAAGCTATCAAAAGTTCTTATCTCAAAAATAAGGTGGATGACACCTGAGGAATGACACACAGCATTGACCTCTGGTCTCCATGCATGAGGTATACACACTCACACACACATACACATATGCACACATATATGTGCACACATACATATATGCATGCAACATGCATGTATATGTGCACATACATGTATGCATACATACATACATGGTTACATACATGGATACATACACATATGCACATACACATATATATACACATATGTATACATACATGCATACATACATACTGTCTTAGTCAGGGTTTCTATTCCTGCACAAATATCATGACCACGAAGCAAGCTGGGAAGGAAAGGGTTTATTCAGCTTACACTTCCACATTGCAGTTCTTCACCAAAGGAAGTCAGGACTGGAACTCAAGCAGGTCAGGAGGCAGGAGCTGATGCAGAGGCCATGGAGGGATGTTACTTACTGGCTTGCTTCCCCTGGCTTGCTCAGCTTCCTTTCTTATAGAACCCAAGACCACCAGCCCAGGGATGGCACCACCCACAATGGGCTGGGCCCTCCCAACTTGATCACTAATTGAAAATGCCTTGCAGCTGGATCTCATGGAGGCATTTCTTCAAGGGAGGCTCTGTTCTCTGTAATAACTCCAGCTTGTGTCAAGTTGACACACAAAACCAGACAGTACACACACATACACACATGCATACATACATGCATGCATGCATACACACACATTCACACATGCATGATTTTCGTGATTTTTGTTTTAAAGATCGTGAGAGTAAAGTGTAATCTAACTCCCATTTTCACTGGAACTCTTCAAATATGGACCACTGCCAAGATTACTTTCTACACCTGACGTGTATGCATATTCACAAATCAAAGCAATTTCCCATTTCCCAAACAAGCAGGAAGAAAGCAAATAATGCAAAAGTGCTGTGTCCTCTGTGAGCATTTCTGGCTGAGTTCGACCTACATTTTACAGAGGTTGGTCTTGAATGCCAGGAAGACTTCTGGTGAAGCCTAACGTTCTGGTCTCTCCCATTATAGACATTTGGTGCAAGATTTTGGTGCTGTTTATTGCTTTACCTATAGCAATATTATACCAGTTATTTCCACGACTTTAGGAAACATAGCAAATCTAATTTCTGGGATTCATGCTGTGATACCAACTAGTATTAGGCTCACCATGACCATCAGAGAGGCAAAGTCAGTTCAGCATTATACTCTACCTTCCCAAGTAGCAAACAGAGTCCTTTCACACCATTTCCTGTTGGCATAAAGCTCTGTGTTCCAAGTTCGGAGAAATTAAATTCGGGTGATAGGGAACTTTTGATTCATCCATTGCCAGAGCCAACCATCTGAAGCTTCTAAATAAGGTGAACATTCAGACGCTTGTGGGACAGTTTCAGCTTTCAAAGGAAGAAACTGGGAGGGTTTAAATCTCTGTGTGTGTGCAGGAAACTCGTGCACAAAATGCCGACCACATGGACATGGTCCGGCCTCAGTACGCTGTAATATAGAAGGTGAGCTTATTGCAGTGAGGAAAAAATAATTCTCTTCCTCCAAGGACCTGAAGTTTTTGGAAGAGAGAAACCCTCCTATGTGGCTCACTGTGGCACAGCATAGCGTGGGTATCTCTTTTGGCTGCCCCTGAAGCCCCTTTTGCAATTTGGGAAATCCTTACTTTCTATGGGAACCGGATGAATACGTGGAGGCCACGCCCTGGCTGGGGGTTTGTTCGACTGATGGTTATGAACACTACGATGCTCTCCATTTTCTTAAATATGTGCATGTGTGTGGGCTTGGACATAACACAGCATACGGACTGGTATGCACAGTAGAGGACACCTTTCAGGAATCAGTTCTCTGCATCCACCCACGGGTCCCGTTGGTGACGACAAGATTCCGTTCACACGAAGCCATCTATCTCACTAGCCCAGCAGCATTAACGCTTTTGATCAAGCTCTCTAAAGATTCTTTATGGGATGTAATCTTCGTTTACAAATGTTGAAAACTCAGGAAAGACTGTCATAAACCTCTGAATTGTGTTTAAAGGGGTAGCAAGGAACAATGGCGGACTACTGGAACATTTTCCTTTTATTCCTTTCCATTACTTCTTATTTTAAAAATGTCTTCATTCCATTCACATATATGATGCATTTCCGCCATTTCATCCCACTGTGCCTCTCACCTCTCCTCCTCCCAGGGGAGAAAAATCTCTGGGTCTTAGTGGAAGGTACATAATTCTCTCTGCCACGAATGACACTGTAAAATGCTTGAGCTTTGACCCAAGACTGTTACTGGTTGTGCTGTGAGAGCAGCCATTCTTGGGAATGGTGACTTCCCACTCTGTGGCCTTTACTAAGAAGACTGGAGCTGTCCCAGTCCAGAAGATTATCAGAATATGGTCAAAGCTTTTTTTCCATTTAAATCCACAGATTTAATGAACCTGCAACTGAGGGATTTGGCTGACTCATGCTGGTACCTGATAAACGGTACTGGTAGAAGTCCTGGTAAAGACCTAGATCTGTCTCACAACTCATCCAATAGCTACAAACCACAGCGTCCCATCCCTTAAAGATGTTGCTCTTTTCACACAGCCACCTTCCACCCTCCAGTGAGTTCCCACATTAAGTCAAGAATTCAAGTGGCACTGCTCTTAAGACAGTCACTGCTGCTTTTGCTCTATGAGCCATTTGGGAAAGGAGGTGCAATAGTTACTCTTCGATGTCAACTGAACTGGACTGACTTACCTAAGAGGGGAGACTTGAGGCACATCAATGAGGTGTTTCCGTAGATGCTTAACTAAGGTGGATCATCCACGAACTGAATAAAAGAGTGTGGGGTGAATAATAAAGCAAGCCAAGCACAAGAATCTACCTCCCTCCCTCTCCTTCCCTTTCTCTCTCTCCTCCCTCTCCACCCTGCCCTGGCCACCAGACTGGGGACACAGTGTGACTAGTCACCACAATGTGACTAGACATCGTACCATGTTCCTTCCTCAGCATGCCTTCCTGCCATGGTAGACTGTGCCTTTTGTCATATCCTTTGCCACAGCAACCAGAAAAGTAACTAACACAGACAAGAGAGTAAGACTAGGTGATGTGATAACCATTCACATGAAGAGTTTATTTCTTTTTTTTTTTTTTTTTTTTTTTTTTTTTTTACTAATTTGCAAGAGGAAATGGTAGCTGTTTGGAACCTAAAAATATTGCGAATGGAAAGCTTGGTGGGCTGTTATAATGATGCTGTGGAAGACCAGAAAGTGAAGAGACATGTGTACCGTGGGATCCCTGCACAGGATGTCTTAGAGGAGAACAAGGATTCTATTGGGCATTGGACTGGGCCGGTGCATTTTACAATCTGGCAAAATTATGGCTATATCCTGCACATGTCGTGAAAACTAAAAGGAGACTGGAATACAAAATACTGGACTGCCTGTTTGGCAGAGGAAATGTTGGGGGAGCATGGCAGTGAGGCTACCGCACAGTTACTACACAGCCCTGTGATGGGAGAATGGAAAGATAGGAAAAACGCTTGGCAGAAAGTGAGTCTTAAGATGCAACAAGGCAAACGTGGAAAAAGCAACTGTCACTGCCAAAGTAGTTAATGCCATTAGAGAGAAATCAACCCTCTCTACAGGAAAGGCTTCCTTAGGACAAGACAAGGAGCTGTAGATACAAGCATCACCAACAGAATACAAGAGATAGAAGAGAGAATCTCAGAAGCAGAAGATTCCATAAAAATCATCGATACGACTGTCAAAGATAATGTAAAACAGAAAAAGCTACTGGACCAAAACATACAGGAAATCCAGGACACAATGAGAAGATCAAACCTAAGGATAATAGGTATAGGAGAGAGTGAAGACTCACAACTCAAAGGACCAGTAAATATCTTCAACAAAAATCATAGAAGAAAACTTCCCTAACCTAAAGAAAGAGATGCCCATAAACATACAAGAAGCCTACAGAACTCCAAATAGATTGGACCAGAAAAGAAACTCTTCCCGTCATATAATAGTCAAAACACCAAATGCACAAAACAAAGAAAGAATATTAAAGGCAGTAAGGGGAAAAGGTCAAGTAACATATAAAGGCAGACCTATCAGAATTACACCAGAGACTATGAAAGCCAGAACATCCTGGACAGATGTCATACAGACCCTAAGAGAACACAAATGCCAGCCCAGGTTACTGTATCCAGCAAAATTCTCAATTAACATAGATGGAGAAACCAAGAAATTCCATGATAAAACGAAATTTACACAATATCTTTCTACAAATCCAGCTCTACAAAGGATAATAAATGGTAAAGCCCAACACAAGGAGGCAAGTTACACTCTAGAAAAAGCAAAAAACTAATCGTTTTGCAACAAAACAAAGAGAAGACAAGCACACAAACGTAATCTCACCTCCAAATACGAAGACAACAGGAACAAACAATCACTATTCCTTAATATCTATCAACATCAATGGACTCAATTCCCCAATAAAAAGACACAGATTAACAAACTGGATACATAATGAGGACCCAGCATTTTGCTGCCTACAGGAAACACACCTCAGAGACAAAGACAGACACTACCTCAGAGTAAAAGGCTGGAAAACAACTTTCCAAGCAAATGGTCCGAAGAAGCAAGCTGGAGTAGCCATTCTAATATCGAATAAAATTGCTTTTCAACCAAAAGTCATCAAAAAAGATAAGGAAAGACACTTCATATTCATCAAAGGAAAAACCCACCAAGATGAACTCTCAATTCTAAATATCTATGCTCAAATACAAGGGCACTTACATACATAAAAGAAACCTTACTAAACCTCAAAGCACACATTGCTCCTCACGCAATAATAGTAGGAGATTTCAACCCCACTCTTATCAATGGAAAAGAAATCAAACAGAAACATAGACAGACTAATAGAAGTTATGAACCAAATGGACTTGACAGATATTTATCCTATCTACATTAACATTCTATCCTAAAACAAAATGATATACCTTCTCACCACCTCATGGTACTTTCTCCAAAATTGACCATATATTCGAGCACAAAACAGGCCTCAACAGATACAGAAAGATAGAAATAATCCCATGGGTCCTATCAGATCTTCAATAACAATAAGGAAAGAACACCCACATATACATGGAAGTTGAACAATGCTCTACTCAATGATAACCTGGTCAAGGAAGAAATAAAGAAAGAAATTAAACACTTCTTAGAATTTAATGAAAATGAAGGTACAACATACCCAAACTTATGGGACATAATGAAAGTTGTGCTAAGAGGAAAACTCATAGCTCTGAGTGCCTGCAGAAAGAAACAGGAGAGAGTATATATCAGCAGCTTGACAGCACACCTAAAAGCTCTGGAAGAAAAAAAAGCAAATACACCTAGGAGGAGTAGAAGGCAGGAAATAATCAAACTCAAAGCTGAAATCAACCAAGTAGAAACAAAAAGAACTATACAAAGAATCAACAGAACCAAAAGCTAGTTCTTTGAGAAAATCAACAATATAAATAAACCCTTAGCCAGACTAACCAGAGGACACAGAGAGTGTGTCCAAATTAACAAAATCAGAAATGAAAATGGAGACATAACAACAGAACCAGAGGAAATTCAAAAAATCATCAGATCCTACTACAAAAGCCTATATTCAACAAAACTTGAAAATCTGGAGGAAATGGACAATTTCCTAGACAGATACCAGGTACCAAAGTTAAATCAGGAACATTTAAATAACTCCATAACTCCTAAAGAAACAGAAGCAGTCATTAAAAGTCTCCCATCCAAAAAGAGCCCAGGTCCAGATGGGTTCAGTGCAGAATTCTATCAGACCTTCATAGAAGAGCTCATACCAATACTATCCAAACTATTCCACAAAATTGAAGCAGATGGAGCGCTACCGAATTCCTTCTATGAAGCCACAGTTACTCTTATACCTAAACCACACAAAGGCCCAACAAAGAAAGAGAACTTCAGACCAGTTTCCCTTATGAATATCGACGCAAAATACTCAATAAAATTCTTGCAAACCGAATCCTATAGCACATCAAAACAATCATCCACCATGATCAAGTAGGCTTCATCCCAGGTATTCAGGGATGGTTATATACACAGAAAACCATCAATGTAATCCACAATATAAACAAACTGAAAGATAAAAACCACATGATCATTTCATTAGATGCTGAGAAAGCATTTGACAAAATTCAACACCCCTTCATGATAAAAGTCCTGGAAAGAACAGGAATTCAAGGCCCATACCCAAACATAATAAAAGCCATATACAGCAAACCAGTAGCTAACATTAAACTAAATAGAGAGAAGCTTGAAAAAAATCCTACTAAAATCAGGGACTAGACAAGGCTGCCCACTCTCTCCCTACTTATTCAATATAGTTCTCGAAGTCCTAGCCAGAGCAATCAGACAACAAAAGGAGGTCAAAGGGATACAGATTGGAAAAGAAGCCAAAATATCATTATTTGCAGATGATATGATAGTGTATTTAAGTGATCCCAAAAGTTCCACCACAGAACTACTAAACCTGATAAACACCTTAATCAAAGTGGCTAGGTATAAAATTAACTCAAATAAATCAGTAGCCTTCCTCTACATAAAAGAGACACAAGCCGAGAAAGAAATTAGGGAAATGACACCCTTCATAATAGTCCCAAATAATATAAAATACCTTGGTGTGACTTTAACCAAGCAAGTGAAAGATCTGTACGAAAAGAACTTCAAGCCTCTGAAGAAAGAAATTGAAGAAGACCTCAGAAAATGGAAAGATCTCCCATGCTCATGGATTGGCAGGATTAATATAGTAAAAATGGCCATTTTACCAAAAGCAATCTACAGATTCAATGCAATCCCCACCAAAATACCAATCCAATTCTTCAGAGAGTTAGACAGAACAATTTGCAAATTCATCTGGAATAACAAAAAACCCAGGATAGCTAAAACTATCCTCAACAATAAAAAGGACTTCAGGGAATGCTATCCCTGAACTCAAGCAGTATTACAGAGCAATAGTGATAAAAACTGTATGGTATTGGTACAGGGACAGGCAGATAGACAAGTGGAATAGAATTGAAGACCCAGAAATGAACCCACACACCTATGGGCACTTGATTTTTGACAAAGGAGCCAAAACCATCCAATGGAAAAAGATAGCATTTTCAGCAAATGGTGCTGGTTCAACCTGAGGTCAGCATGTAGAAGAATGCAGATCGATCCATGCTTATCACCCTTATAAAGCTTAAGTCCAAGTGGATCAAGGACCTCCACATCAAACCCGATATACTCAAACTAATAGAAGAAAAAGTGGGGAAGCATCTCGAACACATGGGCACTGGAGAAAATTTCCTGAACAAAACACCGATGGTCTATGCTCTAAGATCAAGAATCAACAAATGGAATCTCATAAAACTGCAAAGCTTCTGTAAGGCAAAGGACACTGTTGTTAGGACAAAACGGCAACCAACAGGTTGGGAAAAGATCTTTACTAATCCTACAACAGATAGAGGGCTTATATCCAAAATATACAAAGAACTCAAGAAGTTAGACAGCAGGGAGACAAATAACCCTATTTAAAAATGGGGTTCAGAGCTAAACAAAGAATTCACAGCTGAGGAATATCGAATGGCTGAGAAGCACCTAAAGAAATGTTCAACATCTTTAGGCATAAGGGAAATGAAAATCAAAACAACCCTGAGATTCCACCTCACACCAGTCAAAATGGCTAAGATCAAAAACTCAGGTGACAGCAGATGCTGGAGAGGATGTGGAGAAAGAGGAACACTCCTCCATTGTTGGTGGGATTGCAGACTGGTACAACCATTCTGGAAATCAGTCTGGAGGTTCCTCAGAGAATTGGACATTGAACTACCTGAGGACCCAGCTATACCTCTCTTGGGCATATACCCAAAAGATGCCCCAACATATAGCAAAGACACATGTTCCACTATGTTCAAAGCAGCCTTATTTAAAATAGCCAGAAGCTGGAAAGAACCCAGATGCCCTTCAACAGAGGAATGGATACAGAAAATGTGGTACATCTACACAATGGACTACTACTCAACTATCAAAAACAATGACTTTATGAAATTCATAGGCAAATGGAAGGAACTGGAAAATATCATCCTGAGTGAGCTAACCCAATCACAGAAAAACACACATGGTATGCATTCATTGATATTAGCCCAAATTGATATTAGCTCAGTGGATATTAGCCCAAATGCTCGAATTACCCACGATGCATAGAACACATGAAACTCAAGAAGGACGACCAAAATGCGGATGCTTCACTCCTTCTTTAAAAGGGGAACAAGAATACCCTTAGGAGAGGATAAGGAGGCAAAGTTTAGAACAGAGACTGAAGGATCGTCCATTCACAGCCTGCCCCACATGTGGCCCATACATATATTCAGACACCAAACTAGATAAGATGGATGAAGCAAAGAGGTGCAGGATGACAGGAACCGGATGTAGATCTCTTCTGAGAGACACAGCCAGAATATGGCAAATACATAGGCGAATGCCAGCAGCAAACCACTGAACTGAGAACGGGACCCCCGCTGAAGGAATCAGAGAAAGGACTGAAAGAGCTGAAGAGGCTCGAGACCCCATATGAACAACAATGCCAACCAACCAGAGCTTCCAGGGACTAAGCCACTACCCAAAGACTATACATGGACTGACCCTGGGCTCCAACTGCATAGATAGCAATGAATAGCCTAGTAAGGGCACCAGTGGAAGGGGAAGCCTTTGGTCTTGCCAAGGCTGGACCCCCAGTGAACGGAATTCTTGGGGGGAGGGCAGCAATGGGGGGAGGATGGGGAGGGGAACACCCATGTAGAAGGGGAGGGTAAGGGATTAGGGGGATGTTGACCTGGAAATCGGGAAAGAGAATAATATTTGAAATGTAAATAAGAAATACCCAATTTAATAAAGATTGAAAAATAAAAAAGAAAAGAAAATCCTATTTCGTCTGAATGAAGAGACCCTGAACTTAGAATGTCAACAAAGTTCTGTCCTTAAAAATAACCACCTAGGAAGCCAAGAGTGGCGGTGCTCTCCTTTAATCCCAGCACTCTGGAGACAGAGGTAGGCAGGCCAGCCTGGTCTAGAAAGCGGGTTCCAGGACAGCTAGGTCTGCTACACGGAGAAATCTTATCTAGAACAAACACCACCTAGGGATGTCTTCCCCTAAGCTCAGTCACCAACACTCACAAAGTCCACACAGCTGTGTAAAACGTACAAGTTCTGCATCAGAACCTGACCAAGTTATCCACATGGTGATGCTTCTGTAGGCATGCAAAATCCAGGTGTCCAGGTGTCGTGGAGGCTGCGCCCCAGCACGAGAAAGCCGCAGGCCAGCGTTCTACAGCAGAGAGATCGGTACGCGAAGCTGTGAAAGCGAGGCATTCTCCGTTGCATTTAGACTCCGGGCTTATCGAGAGTGTTTTCAGAGAGGCTCTATGAGAAGATGTACTTTAAATGTTGGCGGAAACATGCCGGGGCTCCAGATTAAATTTTAAAAAGTTTAAAGAGTGAAAATGAACTAAACACAAGCACTCACCTCTCTCTTCTACCTGAGTGCAGGTGCAATGAGGTCTTGACTTCCTGCTGCGCAGTGACAGCTGCCTTTATGGCCACACCCCAGACTGTGGGGTAAAATAATCCCTTCGTCGAAGTTGCTTTGGTCAGGAATTTTCCTATAGCAATGAGAAAAGTCACTAATAAAAAAAGCATTAAGGTCCCCATTTAGTCAATGTGACTGTATCCCACAAGGGTACACCGTCTCCTAGTTATCACAAACAGAACAGAATACATCCTCTAAAAGTATAGGGTGTATCTTATTTTAGAAAGACAGTTCAATTTATGATTCTGGAAAACTACCCATTGAACTGTGATGGTTTGTATCTGCTTGGTCCTCGGAGTGGCACTATTTGGAGGTGTGGCCCTATTGGAGGAAGTGTGTCACTGTGGGTGTGGGTTTTAAGACCCTCCTCCTAACCACATGGAAACCAGTCTCCTAGCAGCCTTCAGATGAAGATATAGAACTCTCAGCTCCTGCTGCACCATGCCTGCCTGGATGCTGCCATGCTCCTGCCTTGATGATAATGGACTGAACCTCTGAACCTGTAATCAGCCCCAATTAAATGTTGTCCTCGTAAGAGTTGCCTTGGTCATGGTGTCTGTTCACAGCAATAAAAACCCTAAGACATAAACCAATTCGAATTCTATCCTTCTTTTATTTTTCCTAAATTTCCTGAACTGGACCATGAAGACTATTGTACACGATAAATACGATTTAGTTCTTTGAAGTGTCCGATGTCCTCATGGAGACTCTTACTGTCCACTGCTTCTCATGAGGAGGCCTTCTGACATCACTTATCTTACCTTTCTTCACCAGCAGCCTCCATTAGCTTAGCTAAACCCCCCCCCACCTCCCTCCTTCCTCCCTCCTCTCTCTTGTGACCTCTAGCCTGACAGGACACCTTGAGGACGCCCCAGGCCTTCTTCCCAACTCCATTTCCTGTCACTTTGTAGGATTAACTACAAAGATCCACAACACCCTGGGAGTATCTTTCCAACCCTTTATGCCAGCCACGCATTCATCCTGGAAGGCAGCGCATCGATGACACCAAGTTCCGTCCGGCGAGTGTGGGTGGCACAGCTCCACCCGGCTGAGGTTCCTAGATGCAGACACATGCTGGGTGGATCATCTGACCGTACAAGACATGGCAAAACATGGAGCGCCGGGGTATCTGCAACTGAGGCAGGAAGAGCCACACAGGTGCCTCTGCCATGTTTCCGTGGTGCACATGTACATGAATCTCCTCAAACATGCTTGCATGTGACTACTCCCCTATATTCACACATGCAGTTTGTGTGCGGTCAGAGGTCATGGGTGTGTGCAGTGATGTGTGCTGCATATCTCCATTGTATAGTGTGAATGTGTATGCATGTGTCTTCAGCACTGTTCTGTGGTTGTGGAGAGACAACCATGACTGCAGCAACTCTTACAAAGGAAAGCATTTAACTGGGGCTTGCTTGCGGTTTTAGGGGTTTAGTCCATTATCACCATGGCAAGGAACATACAGGTAGACAAAGTGCTGGAGAAGTAGCTGAGGGTTCTAATCTGTATCTGCAGGCAGCGGGCAGGGAGAGATACTAGGTCTGGCTTGGGCTTTTAAAACCTGAAAGCCCACCCCAGTGACCCACTCCAACACCACCACACCTCCTAATCCGTCTCAAGTCGGGCCTCTCCCCGATGACCGAGCACCCAAATATATTCACTCACCTGTGGGGGCCATTTGTATTCAAGCCACCACATCGTACCTACATAAGTATGCTGTGAGCCTGTACAGGCATGTGTGTGTGTGGTGGGTACGTGTTTATGCTTACCTGTGCGTGTGCATATTTGTGTAGTGGGTATCTGTGTGAGAAAAAGAGGAGAGAGAGGAGGAGAGGAGAGGAGGAGGGGAGGGGAGGGGAGGGGAGAGGACAGGGGTAGAGAGGAGAGAAGAAGAGGAGAGGGGAGGGGAGGAAGAGAGATCAAGTGGAATTGAAGACCCAGGAGAGACAAACAACAAAAGGGAGCCCAAAGGCAAAGCTGACCATTGTCTCTGAGCATCCCCTGCAGCACCGCTTACCAGCTCCAGGCCTAGGTCAGGCCTCCTGTGTCACATGGGCTCTTGAGACCAGTTAAAAATGTCCCTGCTGTCGGTTAGGATCAATAGCTTCAGAAGGGCAGAGATTGTAGAAAATATTCCCTGTGTCCTTATTTCTCTCTCCTCCACAGAGAAAGGCAGCCAGAGCCCCTCAGTCTCGCAACAGATCGGGGTAGGTTTTTTTTTTCCTACCAGGCACTGATTTGCAGACAGGACTAATGTGCAGATTAAAACTGGACGCTGCTGAGTAAAGCGATTTCCACCCCGTGACATTTGAAAACACTGATAACTACCATAGAAACCCACCCGGTGGACATCAGCTTCCATCAGCCGTGACTATGATGGCTAAGAGGTTAAGACAGTGTTTGTGCCAAGCCAGGCAGAAATGTGGCTGGGACACTTGAAAGGAATTGGATGCTTTTTAAATTAGGGTCACATTGAAGGTATTTGTTTACTTATCTATTGACTTGTTTAGGGGTCCTAGGAGTTGAACTTGGGGCTTTGTGCACGATCAGCATGGACCCTACAACTAAACTACAGCTCCAGCCCCAAGAATGCAGAATACTGATTGCAAAGGCTACATGATAGAAGTGCGGACTTCTCACTGTAGGAATCTTTCCGTTGTTTCTCTATGGCCTTAAGATTTGGGAGTCTGGAACTCTGTGGAAACACTTTTCCTGCTATAATATTTTTTATCCAGGGCGTAAAATCCAACGCAAAATCTACCAGATGTTCTCAACCTGCTCACATCAAAAAAACGACATCATCAACAGAGCCTGTGCTGATGAACGGAGCAACTGAGTGCCATCAAAAATACATTTAGCCAAAACTGTCACAATGTTTCAAGTAAGTTTATAACTTTGTCCTGAGCTGCGTTCATCACTATCCTAGCCACACAGACTGTGGGTGATGGGTTGACATGTCTGACACCGTAGAAGCTGTCTCTGGAGATAACCATCTAGGCAATGATTGGCACCCGTGTGATGGACATTCACAGTCCTTCAAGATCCAGGTGGTTAATGGCACTGAGCAAAGTAGTGTAGAGTTGCTCAGGCTGCCCTAGATCACCCTCAGCCATGCAACCAGACCCCTGGCTCTCAGCTCCAGCTAAATGAAATATGGAAATTCTGGTTGCATTTTGTCTGGTTCCAATATTTTCAAGACGGAGTGGGGTGGGGTGGAGTCAAGTTGTAATTTGCATAAATAATGAGGTAGCACTTGCCTAGGTCAGTTCCTTTCTGCTAGCCCAGTTGTCTTCCTCCATGTGTTTCCGGACTATGAGATGGTAGGATGCTTCCTCTCCTCTTAACCAGTCATCTCTGGAAATGCCTTCACAGGTACAACCAGAGGTGCTTCGCTGACTTTCCAGAAGCTTCTCAATACAGTGAGTCTGATAACCAACAACTCTACCACAGTAGCCATTAAAGAATTGGAGCGATCCTAAGTGAACACTGGGGCCGTATGAGGCAGAAGTGACAGTGTTTAAAGCACACTGACAGCAGTAACTGACGGGCTCTATCAGTTACTTGTCTCACTGCTAACACAAAGCGCCTGACAGGAAGCAATTTAAGTAAATGGGGGTCTATTCTGGCTTACAGTTCAAGGGGATAGGGAAAGGAAATGGAGCCATGGTATAAAATCTCAAGGCTCACACCCAGCGAGCCACTTCCCCCAGCAAGGCCCCACCCCTTCCACAGGGCCACCAGCTGGGAGTTCAAACCTACAAGTCTCTCAGGGGCCTTTCCCATTCAAACCACAGCACCAGTACCTTTTAAAATTCTGCAGTGAGGGGTTGGGGATTTAGCTCAGTGGTAGAGCGCTTGCCTAGAAAGCGCAAGGCCCTGGGTTCAGTCCTCAGCTCCGAAAAAAAGAAAGGAAAAAAAAATCTGCAATGAGCAAGTCACACAAAAGTCTCAACGCCTATTGCTCTTCCAAAGGACCCAAGTGTAGTTCATGGTGCTCGCACGCCTGCTTTTTTTTTTTTTTTTTTTTTTTTCCATAAAGAGAAGCACAGTTTTTATTTAAAAACATATTTTGTTGGGTATACAAATCTTATTTAAAGGCTATACTGACCCAATAATATTTTTTTTATTAACTTGAATATTTCTTATATACATTTCGAGTGTTATTCCCTTTCCCGGTTTCCGGGCAAACATCCCCCCCCCCCCCCTTCCTTATGGGTGTTCCCCTCCCCACCCTCCCCCCATTGCCGCCCTCCCCCGACAGTCTAGTTCACTGGGGGGTTCAGTCTTAGCAGGACCCAGGGCTTCCCCTTCCACTGGTGCTCTTACTAGGATATTCATTGCTACCTATGAGGTCAGAGCCCAGGGTCAGTCCATGTATAGTCTTTAGGTAGTGGCTTAGTCCCTGGAAGCTCTGGTTGCTTGGCATTGTTGTACATATGGGGTCTCGAGCCCCTTCAAGCTCTTCCAGTTCTTTCTCTGATTCCTTCAACGAGGGTCCTATTCTCAGTTCAGTGGTTTGCTGCTGGCATTCGCCTCTGTATTTGCTGTATTCTGGCTGTGTCTCTCAGGAGCGATCTACACTTCTGCACATCTTTGCTTCATCCATCTTGTCTAATTGGGTGGCTGTATATATATGGGCCACATGTGGGGCAGGCTCTGAATGGGTGTCCCTTCAGTCTCTGTTTTAATCTTTGCCTCTCTCTTCCCTGCCAAGGGTATTCTTGTTCCCCTTTTAAAGAAGGAGTGAAGCATTCACATTTTGATCATCCGTCTTGAGTTTCATTTGTTCTAGGCATCTAGGGTAATTCAGGCATTTGGGCTAATAGCCACTTATCAATGAGTGCATACCATGTATGTCTTTCTGTGATTGGGTTAGGTCACTCAGGATGATATTTTCCAGTTCCAACCATTTGCCTACGAATTTCATAAAGTCGTTGTTTTTGATAGCTGAGTAATATTCCATTGTGTAGATGTACCACATTTTCTGTATCCATTCCTCTGTTGAAGGACATCTGGGTTCTTTCCAGCTTCTGGCTATTATAAATAAGGCTGCGATGAACATAGTGGAGCACGTGTCTTTTTATATGTTGGGGCATCTTTTGGGTATATGCCCAAGAGAGGTATAGCTGGATCCTCAGGCAGTTCAATGTCCAATTTTCTGAGGAACCTCCAGACTGATTTCCAGAATGGTTGTACCAGTCTGCAATCCCACCAACAATGGAGGAGTGTTCCTCTTTCTCCGCATCTCGCCAGCATTTGCTGTCACCTGAGTTTTTGATCTTAGCCATTCTAGGCAAAGGACACTGTGGTTAGGACAAAACGGCAACCAACAGATTGGGAAAAGATCTTTACCAATCCTACAACAGATAGAGGCCTTATATCCAAAATATACAAAGAACTCAAAAAGTTAGACCGCAGGGAGACAAATAACCCTATTAAAAAATGGGGTTCAGAGCTAAACAAAGAATTCACAGCTGAGGAATGCCGAATGGCTGAGAAACACCTAAAGAAATGTTCAACATCTTTAGTCATCAGGGAAATGCAAATCAAAACAACCCTGAGATTTCACCTGCTTTTTAATGTCTCTCCTCACAAATCACTGTTCACAAAAGGTGCTGCTTTCTCACTCACTCAACATATCTAGAGATGATAAAGTCTGTTTCTGACAACACTGACAAGGAAGCGTCATGAAATCACAGGGGCACATGATATCACAGGGGAAGAGAGATGTGAGTGGGAGCATGGGCTCGATAGAGTTTTGCACCCAGAATACAATGACTGCTGTGAAGTCCACAGAGATCCTACACCATCCAGAGCTACTGGCGGTGTTCACAATCACTTCATTTGCACTTCTTCCTACTGAATCAGCCCTGTGCGTATTCCAAACAGAGGCAGACTTCAGCTCTTTTCAGGCTCTGATGTTTACAATTCTTTTAAATTCAGTTCTACATTTTAAAAATACACATCCATTCTTCAGGAAGTGACTATTTGATGATGTTTCACATGGACAAAATTTTCGAGAAATATTATTTGGTTAAAGTAAACACAACCATAACAATTACCTTTGCCAACTTAACACAATCTAGCATCACCTGGGAAGTGTCTCTCAACAAGGGATTATCTTGAGTTGGCATGAACATGGACGTATCTGTAAGAGGTTGCTTGTCATGAGTAAATTATTGGTGAAGGCACAGCCCTCTGTGGACAGCACCATTCCCTAGGCAGAGGGTCTGGAGTTATGCAAAAGTAGAGAAATACAGCACAGCTGACCAAGGTAAATGAGTATGTATACATTTGTTTCTCTCTGCTCTTGATTGTGGACGGAATATGACCAGCTGTTTAAAGTTCCTGGACATAACCTGGAAATGTGAACCCTTTTTAAGTTGCTTTCTATCAGGGTATTTTATCACAATCACAATGAAAGTAAATTACCCACCATTGGGTAGTGTGTGTGTGTGTGTGTATCTACTTTTATTAAAATGTTTTTGCTTTAAAATAAAAGGAACAATAACTCAAAATAAAAATCATATAATATCAGTATTAAGAGATACTCATGAATATCAAGATTTTCATTATGTATTCAAAGCTGGCTTCAAACTCATAATCCTTCTGTCTTGGCTTTCTGAGTTAATGTTTCGTGTGTGTATCAAAGCCTGCATGGTTTAATTCATCTGTTACAAATACAAAAATGGCCCGAGTTCTGACTAACCTTGCAAAAGCAGCTCAACAGCATGAAAGGTAAAGGCTGGTAGTGTTTATAGGCCTACGTTTTCTCTCTGCTTTCCACAAGGAGTAGTTCGTGTAGTGTGGTGAGTTCTTCGGAATCTAGAGTCTAAACTGAAGGAGGGCCCTTCACTTACCAACTGACCACTGACCAGTGTGTCCACATGAAAACAAACAAACAAACAAACCAGAGACCATAAGAGACAGAGGAACTGTTAAAGATGACATGGAATTAAGACTAATTAATGATTGTCCCCTTTAGACAGAGCAGTGGGCACTGTGTAGTGTCAGAAAGATCTTTCCTCTGTTGTATAAAGTACCTAACGTGGGGAAAGCATCATTCTGGTTCTACCTAACACATCTTAAAAACAAGATCCAAAACCAAACAAACTACAACAACAAAAAAAAACAAAAACAAAAACAAAACAAACAAAAAATGCATTTAAAAATGACCATATGACTGGCCCAAGATCAAGAATATTTGTAGAAATATTAAAATATCCAGCACATTAAAAGATAAAATTCACTAGCTAACATATAATCAAATCTCACCATCTATATAAGAATACAAAATTAGAGTTAAAAATGGAAAAAAATCTGACATAGTTTCCTGTTGTTAGACTTAGCAAACATATTAAACGCTATTTTAATTAATCCCCATATGTTCCACACAGTAAAGTTGCTGAGTAGAGAGAAAAGAAGACACTAACTGGAATACCAGAGGTGACCACTCAGTCCAACTTAAAAGACATGGGATGAAGCTAATGTTAAACACAAGGTTACAAAACACAACACACAAGCATCAGGTTTATTGCAGAGACAGTGTTGGTGAGGATGTGCAGGGAAGGTCATACTCTCGCGCACTGTTGGAGAAAGGTTAGGTAGCATATCCACTAATAAAAGCAGTATGAATATTCCTTCCCCCAAATAAAAACAAAACCATCAAGTGATCCAGAAATCCCACCACTGGGCATTTATCCGAAGCAGAGGAAAGAGATCTGCATCCCCAATGTTTACAACAGCACTCCTCCCAACAGTCAGGAGATTAGGTCAGGCTGATGAATGCTTAAAGAGACTCTGGCATACACACACAGAGACAGACAGACAGACAGACAGACACACACACACACACACACACACACACGGACACACCGTAGGGACACACCACAGGGACACACACACAAACACACCAGACACAGTGGCAGACAGAGAAATGCACAGTCATACAGAGAGACACATGAATCCTTTTCAGCCATTGAGAGAGATGGAATCTTGCTATCTGCATCAATGTGAATATAATCCAGCGAGTCACGACAAACCCAGAAGGGTAAAGGGCACACAATTTCCCCACACATGTGTGATATACAAAGACTGATTCTCTAGAAGTTGAGAAGTAGAATGGCAGTGACTAGAAGCTGGACAGTGAAGAGGGAAGGAAGGGATGAGGAAAGTCAGTCAATGGTACTGTTATGATTAAATAGGTTATGCTAGTTCTGCTGCAGAGTGACTGTAGGAGATGTATATATATATATATATATATATATATATACACACACACACATACTAGGATTAACAGCAAGAAATGTTTGTAGAGATAGTTACACAATTTTAACACTATACAATGTACCCCTGTATCCAAACCACATGGCACTTCATACATATATGAGGTTATATATTGGGATATATACATATATGGGGATACATATTATTTATATATATATATACATATATATATACATATATATATCTGTATCCAAATATCAATAGTACTCCATATGTGTGTGTGTTTCTGAGTATATGTATGTAATAATATTGTACTATAGTGTCAATTTAAACATATATATTTTATATGTCAATTTAAAAATCCAAAATTGGCCTAGCAAGATGGTTCAATGGCTAAAAATGCTTGCTTCCAAGTCTGACATGAGTTCAAGCCCCAGAACCCACACAGGAGAAAAGACTCTCATTAAGTTGTCCTCTGACCTCCACATACATGCCATGGAGTAATAGTACATAGTAATACATACATACAACATACATCATACATACATGTATACATACATACATGCATACATAAAAGATCTCACTATGTAGCCTTGACTGTCCTGGAATTTGCCATGTAGATCAGGCTGGCCTCGAAAGCACAGAGATCCTTCTGCCTCTGCCTTCCTAGTGCTGGGACCAAAGGCATGTACCATGATGCCTGGGTAAATATAAAACTTTTTAAAAATGCAGAATAAAATGTTTTGGAAGACGAAACAAGTGAAAAATCATGAAACATGAGACACAAGGAGAAAAGGGACTAAAAGAAAATTTGAAGAGTCCATTATAGAAAACATGAGGCAATTGGATGGATAGATTGATTACTGGGGCCACTGAAACAGAACAAGGAACAGAGTGAGGTGAGATATTTGAAGAAACCATAGGCGAGTGAAACTTTGAAGGCACAGACATTTAATCCTATATTACAACTGCAGTCCCAGTATGCAAGATTATGAGCTCAGATTGAACCCCCTCGCTTACAGCAAGACGGGGGGAGGGGGGAGGAAGAGAAGAGGGAGATGGAGTTAAGAAATGAAGGAGGGAGAGAAAGGGGAGCAGAGAGCATAATGATGGGTAAATATATACAATAAAACTCCTCAAGCTCAACTCTTGAACTGTTTAGTGTCGTGTGTCCATGACAGCAAAACACAGCTGCTGAAAAACGGAGGGGAAGTGGATTTAGCTCCATCTAACAGAAATTAGTTACAGGAGAGAAATACATTTACCAACTGTACATTTTGCTTTTCTGCAGGGCTAGGGATGAGACCCAAGCACCACACCCCTGGGCTACACCCCGGCCCTGTTGCAAGAACGTTTTAGTATTATTGGAGAAGCAACTGGAATCAGAAAACGTGTGTAAAGCATACGTGTGGGAGAAAATGGCCCGATCCTGCAGAACATCCCCACCTATCCCTAAGATGCTGTTTTCACAAAACACAACCTGAAAGAATAAAAATGCATCTCTGCTCAACACAATTCTTGGACCGCCTCCCAGATCTGCAATGATCTTCAGTCTCAGTGTAAGAGCAACATAAGAAAATGACTTTGTTGTTTTACGTTCACACCTGGTAAATGAAATCCTTATTACAGTTGCTGCTTGGACACATGGAGTTGTAAAATGTATTTGAAAACAGCCCAATTCTGACACAGTATATAGCATACTGCCTTTGTCCAATTTCCTTAGTGACCATTTTTTCAAGAACACAAAATTGGCTTCATGGCCTCTTATGGGATATGTACAAACTGAATGACTGAGGATGAGCCGTCCATAAATGACGAAAGAACTGAAGAATCTGAAGTGAATAAAATAAAGAGACTATCATAAAGCATCAGCATTCACTTTACACACATTTGAAATAGCACACATTTTCCCTTTAATTTTAAGATTTACTCTTAATTATATACTATTATGATACACTAAAGGAATATTACATGTTATGAATTATGAAAAACTGAAACACCAAGATCCATGTTCTTACCATCCTTAAGGACAGGTGCGAGATGGCTCACGATCAGAGTTCAATCCCAACAAACTACATAAGCATAAAGAGAAAGCCTACTCCACTAAGGCGTCCTTTGACCTCCACACGTACGCCCTAGCACGTGCACGCATGCACACATACTTCTTAAAACTTGTCTTCACACAAATTAAACATGGGACTTGCAAAGCCCGAGCTTTCCCTATTTGACCCTCTGCCTTCCTACCCCGGCCATGCCAGCCCAGAAGACGTTAGACTAAATCTTGCATTTTGGTTTCTGTGTGATAACAGATAAGATGTGTAATTGTGATAGACAGACTTACATCTTCACTCACCATAAGGATCCAAAGAGCTCCTTGGGTTTAGCTGATAGCAATATTTCAGTGTGTAGACTTACCATCACTTATATATATGCCTGCCCCCCACAGATATTTGCACCTTCTAACTGCCGGATTATAGAAATAAACATTGTACCATACGACTTTCCAGAGACTGCAGTATCTCCTATCCCAGTTGACAATGTGCAAAAGTTCCAGTAGTCTGTATCATTAGTAGCTCCTTCAATCTAACGATGGGTCTCATTCCTGTTCCCGGTCTTCATTCTTACCTGCTGTCAGCTTCCGGTTCTCCTGTCGACATGTACAACTTTGATACAATACTCTCACATATATTGACTACTGACTTTCACCTCACTTTGTTTTTACAATGTCTCGCAATGAATGAAATCCATTATTTTACTTAAAAATAAGCAAAAACCCCTTTGCCTTTAATGTAATTTTCTTAAACCTTTATAGCATGGTTAACGCATTTTTATTGACTGCTCTTTTTGACAAGTTCACTCATATAAGCGCACACACACTAGTGTCTTTCTTTTAACGCTACCTTTGGTAGTAACTGATGGAGTGAGTAACCACTTTCTATTATTTTAATGTGTTATTTTGTGTGTCTGTTTGTCCAAGGAGGCTGGAGAGTGTATTAGATCCACTGGAGCTGGAGTTACTGATAGTTGAGAACTGCCGATGTGGGTGCTGGGAACCAAATTCTTAGTCTTCTAAAAGAGCGGCAAGCACCATTAACCGCTGCTGAGCCACACTGAAGCCCACGTGTTTTTATTTTTAAGTGATTGCACTTGAAAAACTTACATTTACCAATTTAAAAAGACTGCGATCCCTATCTCAATGCCCCAATTAAAGAAAGCTAAAAAGCCAGTAACATTAATCAGACATAACTGTCTGCTGATGCCTTTGGTTCATTTTAAAACCATTTCCTCCCTAACTTATTTCACACTTATTCTTCACATGTAGTTTCTCGCTGAGAACACACTTTGAAACACTCCCTGCTGTTTTCCCCTCAGATTAAAAGCATCACTAATAATTCTTGGAGCTTTACAGTTTACTTAAGAGAGAAACTGGCTCAACCAAGTCTCAGTCCAAAAGTTCAAGGGAGAGTCCTGATTGGCCATAGAAAAGAAGGGACTGCTCCTACTGTGTGTTTGTGGCTAAGTTGCGGGCACTACGTCAACTATGCCAATACTAGTGACAGTGCTAAGTGATAGTGACAAACTATCAAATTAACTTAGCAATGCTAACTTAATGTCTCACATGGTTGAAATTTCCTAATGTATTGTTTTTAAGGGGGAAATCCTTACCATCAGTATCTTAAATGACTTAGAGACCCTGACGAATGCGTTCACGAAGGTAGAATAGGCAGCTCTTCAGATACGTTCTGGATTGTGGCTGAAGTAATGCTTCCTTCCTGCAAGAACTACCTGTGTTAGCCCCAAAATAAACCTCAACCACATCTCCATGAAGAAGGAACAGATGGGGAGTGAGATGGTACCTCGCCCCAGGTCACCCACCTCACCCTATGCACTGCCACACTGTGGTGAGAGCCTGCATCCCACCAACTTCCTTCTCTGCCATCTGTGCGCGCAGCAACCTACCAACAGGAAGTGGTCCTGCAACTTTTTTTTTTTTCCTTTTCTTTTTTTTGGAGCTGGGGAACGAACCCAGGGCCTTGCGCTTCCTAGGCAAGCGCTCTACCACTGAGCTAAATCCCCAACCCCCGGTCCTGCAGCTTCTTATCTACTTACAACATTTAGGCTTTGGTTAAACGATGCCGTAACAAAGGCTTCTTGGCTAAACGATGTGACAGAGCTACTGAACGCCTCTGGACCTAGGCCCACAAGTCATGAGTCCCTAGGACACTGCCATCATTTCTTTCACACAGAATGCCCAGCATGCCAAAGATCCCTGCAATCTACTGTCATTTTGACCAAAGCTGCTGAACAAAAGCTATTTTAATGAAGCTAAAGTTAAATCTTGCAACCTCCATGACTTCATTTTCAGCTCCTTTCCACAACATGGCCCATACTCTTTTGCATAAGTGAAATGTTCCCAGTTTTCAAACATTTTTTTAATCCTAAGTTATTAGCAAAACCCAACATCTATAGATCTTATGCTATGAGAGATAAAAGATAAAAAATATAACTGGGTTTATGTCTAAGATAAAAATATTTTCAAACAGGCATTATAAGCAATGCACTCAATTTCTGGACAGCTATGATAGTTCTGTAACTCAGCAATGCTTCACAAAGTAACACATGAGGGGCGCAGTAAGAACACAAGACTCTCAACAACATAAGTCTTTATAATAGTAATTATGGAACACAGAGGTTTTAATGAACTTCGTATTTCAATGAAGACACTGAACATTTACAAACAGTTACATCAATACAGTAAGGATAACTGATTCCACAGAACACTTATAAATGCACTTTTCCCTCAAAAAAAAAAAAACACAAAACAAAATACAACCTTTTTTCACAGATTTAAGTAACAAATGATTTACATAGTCTTCAGATTCCCAAATATGTACAAAGTTTTTTTGACGCTACAGAAATCGGTATGCATCGGTTACGGTGGGGGCTGGGATATTCTGTTCAACAAATCTCTTGGGAAATTTTGTATTAATGCACATTTAGTAACCACATATTTCCCCTCCATTATTAAGTGAAATTCTGGACACTCCAGCACATAATAGTTCCAAACACTACTTCTGATAAGATGACTTGTGGCTGACAGCATGACTTATTGTCAGCCACATGCACACCAGCCTGCCAACATTCATGAGCCCGAGCCCGTGCCAGTCATGAACTCTTAAAGATAACACTGTGGTCACAGCAGCAGTGTGATGAGAACAGATGACGAACAGCAGCTAATAGAAGTCACATCCCGCTCCTGAGCTCTCATCGAGCACCATTAGGGTCTTCTGCCCTCATGGAATGAGTGAGGAGCCTCGATTCTGTGTCAGAGGCTGGTCCCTCCAGTTAGCCAAAGAAAATAAGCAGCCGCTGGCAGTGAAGATCACTGGTCTGCACAAAGTCGATGGTCACCAGGAACGATTTCTAAAGCTCCAAGACTATCGGGTAGGTCTTCTGTTGACTCTGCTGCTCACATTTGCATGCACATTCTCAATGCCCCTAACTATACCTCGACCTTCAGATTAAGATGCCAAGAACATAAGAGTGTGGCTTGTCACCGACATTAACAACTCTGACGAGAGTGGACTGGAGGGGATACGGAAACCTGCAGTGGCTGTGAAGCAGGCCACCAGGAACATCATACAGTGCTCCACCATCAAGCAAATACATTCCAGACAGCCAGAGCTGGCTCTTAACACTCTAGTCATCTACAGGGACCAGCCTGACTCAGCTCTCAAATACGCCGTGGTGAGACTTGTCATCAGAAACGGTCAGACTTTAAAAATACAGCCTCTTTTTTTTTTTTTTTTTTTTTTTTAAGTTGAAAAAACAAAATTACTCAAAGAATCTCTCTAAATGAGTCAGATACAAAGTTCCTAAGATCAGCAACTTTGGTGCCCGAGTCAAAGATGCCAATGACCAAGTTCCCAGTGGTGGAAAGTTACACATTACACATCTTACAGCCACTTCCTACCACTTAGTAGTTCAGGTGCCCTCCTGTGCCACCCGAGAGAAAACCAGGGCTAGGGGAGGGCAGGAGGTGAGGTAACCATAACAGCATAGATCACTCCTCTTCCCCCTAAACAGTCACTCTCCAAAGGGCAGTATGGACAGGATTAAGATACGAGGGGCAGTAACTGAGATGTCTCTTTATCAAAACTGTAACTCTGTACGAAACACAAACTCACGAACATCAGATGAACAGTGATCTCTAGAAGGCGAGAACAAAGGCTCACTCGTGCAGTAGAAGGACTGGTGTGAGAGGTCTCCAGGCTGTTCAAGACCTGTGAACTATCTGATATCACCTTCCGGCTACCTAGAGAGCCTTTCACCGTCAAGGTACATACGGTATGGTTGTCTTTCTCCTTCTACCTTGAAGTCAGTATTCCAGCTTTAAAGCAAGTGCTTATCCAGGCAGCAGTGAGACTCCAAAGGTTTCCCAATATTTATTTTGAGGTAGTGCTCATTTATTTGCATTCTTGGCTCTCAAACACCACCAAGGAAGTGAACCCATTTAAAAATATGAAAACTAAAGATGTAGAAAATAAATAAGATTTTGTCTTCAGGTAGCAGGGCCTTTGTATAAAGGTCAAGTCACATTCAATGGATAAATCATTTGAAACTTCTAAAAACTGTTTATAACCACAGCTATAAATTAAAGTGCTTTGAATTTTGTTTAATGTCTAAAATCAGTGATTAGAATAATCGTATTTTAAAATTTGCTTGTATGAGACCTCAAGAGATTGAAATAATTTTCTATAAAATAGCAGAAACATTTTCTTCTCAAAAGAAATTCTGCACAAACGTTGCAAATCCAGGTTACTTTTACAGAACTGGAACAGAAATCAAGAGTTGAAATGGAATTACACGACAGCGCATTCTACAACTTCACATAAACCAAGTACAAAATCCGTCTGTCCTGCCTCTTGCTAGCCTATGCGAATGAGCTCTGCAGTCTTCCCAGGACAAGGTAGTTGTGCAGTTACTCCAGACAACGTAACAGACGTTTATGTCTCACACGGATACACAGTTCACATTGGATTCATACAATGTAACGTAATGCCCTACTGCTCATCCGTCAGCATCAAGAACTCAAAGCATTTTGTATGCTATGTGGGAGGTGAGCTTCACTTCTACTGACCAGAGGATGCCAATATACACAAGACAAAAATAAAAACAGAATCACACATCTCTCTGTACACTTCATGCAAGCTGGGCACAATGTGAAAAGAACATATACAAGGCACCCTTCCCAGGGTCAAACGCTCACTAAAATGGCTGATTAATATGCAGAAGAGCCTGCATGAATCAAAAGTCCATGGCAAACTTCGAGCTAAGGAACATCAGTGACTTATTTTTCTTGTAACAGTGCAGGAATATTGATGTTCCAGCCAATAGCTTGCCTATCGAACCCACAGGTAAATAGATTGCATATGGGGTGGTCTTCACTCCACGCTGAGCAGCACACCATTCGTCTGTGACCCTAGCAACGAACACACAACACAAAATTAATGCATTATTCCTGAAACAAAATGTAATACTTGTGCCATGCTAGCTACAATCCTTAAATGAATAATGTAATAGCGAAACCCAACACACATGTAGCCAAGGGGGCCAAAAGCTGCTGTGCATGGCAAGGGGCTTTCAGAGCCAAGCATCAGGTGGGCAGTGTGTGTGAGAATGGGGAGTGATGGGGCTCGCACCAAATCATCACTGGTCTCCTGAGAAGACGACTAAGTGTGCAGTCACACACAAAGATGGTCACTTGGAAATGTTTAAATGAACAAATGAAGCTAGAAGACATATTTTCATACACACTAAACCAAATCAACTCAAAGACCTCAAATATCATATAATAAAGAGTTCCAATAATAAAAGAACTAAGTATGTGTGTGTTACACATACATATATACATATATATGTACACATATATATATGATACAAAATGAAACAAAAATAAGAAATGACCTTTTGTCTAGATCCTAGAATCATCAGGATTTCTAATTAAATATCAAAATATTGAAGGAAATTACTACAAAATAGTTTTGTAGTTTTGACTAGCTCATCATCTCATAAAACACATGCTAAAGTTAATTTTTATGTCTTCTACATGTTTTAATGTATCCTGTTTATATTTCCCCACGGCACCACTGATGTAAAACCGGAACTGTAAATTCCTGCATGTTCGCAATGAACCACCGTAACAATACCTGTCGGCTGCTCCGGGGAAGCCGTGCCAGTCGCACACCTGACATGTCAAACAACCGCACTTGCCGGTTGTCATGGGGGAGAGCTATGATTTTTTGGCCAACACATACATTGATCCTACAAAGAAGATACAGAAACAAGTTTGTAAAAACATGACAGGATAATGTTTTGAAATTACAGAAAATAATTTACATTTCAAGACAAACTAAATGAGTAAACCATAAGACTAGTCCGTCTATGACACTGGACAGAGATTAAGGCACACTCGACTGCCAGATCACAAGTGACCCCACACACATGCACAGTACAGTCACACACTGTCCAATAGCAGACAGGGCCTCAGAGAGTTCTCAAAGCCCTAAAACACCTGGCTACCAAAGGCCATGTCTGATCCTGTCTTACTACACTAACATACTACACAAGTGAGTAAGTTTAAGTAGTCACAGATACTGAATTCAAATAAGAGGATTCCCCAGGAAGTTGAACCCTCTTCCCAAAAACTGTATGGTCAAACAAGAAAATAGATTACAACTAACCCTTACCTATTAATGGCAGAGTCTGTACGAATTGTTGCAATTGGAGATCTCATATTTTTTAAATCCCAGACTTTTACTGTGCGGTCATCACTGCCTGAAACGACGTTGTCTCCCACAGTGAACACAGCAGAGGTCACAGTGCTACAAGTAAAGGTCAGACACAGTTAGAGTTCAGGATGTACCCATCACCCCCTCACAGTACATGCTACAGTTTTGCTTCCAGAGCGAGCAACAGAGGGCAAGGAAGTTGGAAACGTGCAGGCTTACAGTGTTTTCCACTCTGCAGGCCTGTGCCCCCTTCTTAAATTCTCCTTGTATATGTTAAAGACCTTCTTTATGTCCTAATAGAGGAGGGAAAACGTACTGTCTACTCTGTCCTATCATCCTCACACAGTGCAGCAAGATATTACTAGAAAAATATGGATTAAACAACCTACCAAATATCTATATAGTGGGATGAATTAAATAAAGATCTAATCCAATTGCAAATTTCAATTCAATCAAAACACAGGATTTGCAGAAAACACTGGGTAATTCACAAGTGGCAAAGTTCAACTGAGATTTTTTCCAAATAAGACACACCCGTGAGATGGCTCTGTCAGTAAAATGACTGCCACACAAGCATTAGTCCCAAATTCAATCCCCCAGATATCCCATATAAAAGCCAGGCATGGCGGCATGTAATCCTAGGGCTGAGGGGGTGAAGATTGGAGGATTTTCCTGTCTTCTGAAATCTGTGAACTCCAGATTCAATGAAAGAATCTGTCTCAAAAACTAAAGAGAACAGCAAATGAGTGATGAAGATACTAGATGTACACCTGCAGCCTCAACGTGCACACGTGTACATTTACTTACACACACACACACTCACACTCATACACACACTCATACACACACACTCATACACACACTCATACTCACACACTCATACACACACTCATACACACACACACACACACTCATACACACACTCACACACACTCATACACACACACACACACTCACACACTCACACACACACCACCACCACCACCACTACTCATTAGGAAAGTTGTCTCCATTAGAAGTGGCCACAGCCTACTGAGTTAATGTGTGATGCAGCCCTTCCTTTCAAGCCAAAGTCACCAACCATTTGCTAAGAAAGGGCTAAAATAATAAAATGGCACCTGAAGAAAACAACCTCAACACAACTACCTCTCTTCACTGGAGAGTTCTGTAAGAAGCCATGATACAAGCCTACGTCCCATGAACTAAGGACTGATAGTCCATTCTTTAAAACGCAACCTAAAGGGCTTGGGGATTTAGCTCAGCGGTAGAGCGCTTGCCTAGCGAGCGCAAGGCCCTGGGTTCGGTCCCCAGCTCCGAAAAAAAAATAAATAAATAAAAAATAAAACGCAACCTGGCACATCATGTAGGAATAATTCAGAGATGCTACTGTTTTGACTTCATATAGGCTAGTCTCCTCCATTTTACCATGCATCTCTGTAGTAGAACTGTTCAGGCCTTGCTTCCTGCCTGGTACAGTGTGGGCTGTGTGTGTTGGTTAATGTTTTAATATCTAATCTCCCCAGGATCAGTACATAAAGCAGAACACTGCCTGATTCCAAATGCCCAAATCAGCAGATCCAAAGATGCCAACGCAGAGGCCTTTCAAGACGCCAGCTTCACCTCCCAGCACTACAAAACCCAGGGCCATCCCTCCCTCCCACAGGAAGGCTCAGCACTCATAGGTGACAAGCAGGTAAGCTTGGTTATGGTGTCTTTTTATCCTCACAAATCATTAATTTGTAGAAACAAAAGCTTTGTTTCTGTTCCAAAATTTACACATCAACTGCTAAGAACTCAGAATTCCAATTTAAATGATACTTGGTCCTGTTCCACAATCTGTACAAAGATGTGATTTTATGTTCTATTTAGACTCTTGAGAGGAATCTAATCAGTCACTAGGTCCGATTTATGAAAACTCTATTAATGTGAATAGGCACAGCTAAGTTCTAATTAAGTCTAAGTTCTACTACATTAATCAAGGATTTTAAACACCACCACCAATGTAGCTACTAAGAACCAAAGGATCTGACAACAAACTATGGTCCAACACTGAAGGCCAGAGCACAACCAGAACTAACACTGGGCTTGTAAAACCATCTTCACATTAACACATCGTGCCTTATGCAGGGCAGCCTTTGCCACGGCACAGGCACAGCCCTAGAACTGTCTGACGGTGTACGTGCTGGACACTGACAAGTACTGCAGCCTTCTTCCCTCTACAAGATGATACCAGCGGGTACCTCCTCCCTGCATGTGACAATCAATGACTCACAGAACCATCTGTGTTAGAAACAGTGCACTACGTTTGGATGGGGCATAAATGACACATAATACACAGAAAGATATGATACCGGAGAAATGGACATATGGACAAACCTGTAAATCATGACTGACCAATCTGTATTATTTGATGATTATCTTTATTTTGAATGCACTGGGGTTTTGTCTGTGTGTATGTCTCTGTAGGATGTCGAATCCCTGGTACTAGTGTTACAGACAGCTCTGAGCTGCCACATAAATGCTGGGAACCGACACCAGGCTCCCTGGAAGAGGAGACAGTGCTGTTAACTGCTGAGTCATCTCTCCAACCCCACATATTCTTTATTTAAATAAGTAACAGAATAGGCCTGACTTTAAATGATGTATAGCAGAGGTTACAGGACCATTTAAAAACCTTTTTATACTGCCAGAGATTTCAAAAGCATGAGGTAAAGATATCCACTGACTTCTGTTTGCAGTATATTCTATATTCTAGGAGGTTTTGGCCAAGTTAAATTTCAGCTAGCATCTTGCTCAATTAATACAAAGGAAAAAAAGCCTCAACAAAAAGATCATCTGACCCTATGTTAATGAAATGCTAGAAGACATTAGGTTCTTAATAAATCACGATCCTGACAGGTATTGTAGGACATCAAAAGAAAAACCTGGCAAAGAGGCAGTAGTTTTAAAGGCACCCTTGGACCATGGGTCCCACAGGGAGGCTAGTGAGCTACAATCACTCACTGGAAAAGCTTCAGACTCTGCCAAACTGCAGCAAAGCTCATTTATCTTGTCGTGGAGGGCAGCCGAGCATGTACTTCCAGCTGACAGAATGGTACCTTCTCACCACACACCACTGCCTGATCTGGAACATTCTGCTCCCTCCGTGGGTCTCAATCAACGGAAATACTGTAATGCTAGCACTCCTCATTAGGACTAACAGCTGTCTTCCCAGTCACACAGAGACACAAAACTGTTTTGCATAACAATCTGCTGAAATTTCACAGCTAAGAAAAAAATATATGATGTGGAAAACACTGGACCATGAAATGCTAATGCAGTGTGCTTTTCTGGCATCATCTCAAAACTGACTACCAGGTCGCCATCCCTTGTTTGTTTGTTTGTTTGTTTGTTTGTTTAAAATTTCAGCTCCTACAAAAGAACAATTTTGTATCTGTGGAGCAGTAGACCTGGTGTTTACAGAAGGTAAGCAGTCCCTAAGCAGAAACACAACTGTACAAAACATCCCCTATTAGAACACAGGCTTCTGTGTTCCAGCACACATAATCCATCTTTGAAAAGAATGTGTTTCTCCCCCTGTCCACTTTAGCATGTCTACTGTTGTCCTTGCTCAACTCATGTTTAGGCAGTCCTGTTGATGTGACTTATGGTTATCCCCTCTGACACTACTAGGAGAACAATCTCATAGATGATCCCCTAATCCCCTTAACATCTTTTGGGAGTTGCTGTGGATGTAGCATAGAACAATAAAAAAAGAGGCCGTGAATTTGAAGGAGAACAAAGAAGGGTACATAGGAAGGAAAGAGGGGGAAAGAGAAGGAGAAATAATACATTTTAGTTATATTATAATCTCAAAAGCTATTTTAAAAGACATGTACAGGGAGCTGGAGATGGTTCAGCAGGTAAGAGACCTTGCTCTTGCAGAAGACTTGGGTTTGGTTCCTAGAACACAAATGGTAGCTCATAAACATCAGTTTAAGAATACAAATATATTTAAAATTATTACTAAAAAGTTAAAATACTAAGATTCATACAATAAGCTAGGCAGTGGTGATAAACACCTTTAATCCCAGCCCTGAGGCAGATCTCTGAGTTCAAGGCCAGCCTGGTCTACAAGAGCAAGTTCCAGGACAGCCAGGGCTACACAGAGAAACTGTCTCGAAAACCCAGAAGGCTTCATACAATGTCATCCTTGCAACAGCAAATGGCAAGGCTTATTTGCTTTCCTGAAACCTGGTCTTTCTGACTTAGAGCAATTGTAAGTTTAGAACACTTTTAATTATATCAATAATTTTAAAGAAACTGGCAACAAATATATCGTTTAAACTTAGTGAAAAGTGACCTCCCTCAGCCCAGAAAAAAAAAAAATGCTATAATGGCATTCTTGCAACCTCAAGGGTCAATTTGTTCTTTCTTAAAACCTGGTCTTTCTGACTTAAAAACATTGTATAGAGTGTTTTATTTTATTCTAAAGTAGTTTAGAATATTTTTAATTATATTGATAATTTTAAAGAAACTGGCAACAACTGTATTGTTTGAACTTGGTGAGAAGTGACCTCCCCTGGGTTTTAATTATTTAACTTTCCATTTATTTTTTGAACCCAAGATACTGACTGTCAATTAACAGTGACCAGCATCTCAAAAGCAGATATTATGAATTCATTTTTAAATATAAAAATTTGAAGGTTCTATTTTTTGAAATATTATAAATTACATTCTATAACAACTTTTAACATAATAGAATGCTTGGGCTGATGAGACGGCTGGGAAAAGAAAAAGGCGCTTCCCCCCTGACAGGCCTGACGGCCTGAGTCTGATTTCCAGACCCGTACGGTGGGAGGAGGAACTGACTCTCAAGGTGACCTCCAGACACCTGCCTAAGTGCCCTCTCATGTTCATACACATATGCACATGCACATGATACATACAGAATGTAAGTACCTTAATATAGTGCAGAAAAGACTTATTCATTAGAAAGATTAGAGAAGGTGAAGCTACTACAGTATAATTTTTTTTACTCTTAAATATTAACAAATTAGAAAAACCTCAAATGTCAAAACAAAACTCACTCCTGCTTGAATAAACAGAAGATAAGTCACTAAAGGCACCACACAGAGCAGAGTGGGCCACGTGGGGTACTTGTGCCCAGGCCTGGGTCAGCAGTGACTGTTCCAGGGCCTGAGAAAGGCCTTCACCCCAAAACAAGGAAGCTGACCAAAATGATTCCCCACTTGAGAATGGGGTTACTTCTACCTAATACTGGACTGAGTGTGCTGAAAGCAGCTGGCTACATCTTGAGCCACAAGGAGAGAAAACCTCTCAGAGGTGGAGTACGGTGTATATATCTACATGTGTGCACAGTATATATGTGTAGAACATTCCTACAACCTCCCCCAGACAGAAATAGATGCTACCAACAAGCAGACAAGGAACCCTTTAAAGCAAGGTACACTTGATTCTGCCCCTCATTGAGAAGGCTAAGGGAATAATAAGATGGTGTCAAGAAGGACCTGTGGGCTCTAGGCTTAGGCAAGGAAGAAAGACTGAAAATAAAATGTCACTTTTAAAGTTCAAAATGACATTAGGCATCGCAGTTCATGCCATAATTCAAAAGATGAAACAGGAGAGTTACCAAAAGATTGAAGCTAGCCTGTGCTACATAATTAGGTGCAGTTCAGCCTAGGTACAAGTTGAGATTCTGTTTCAAAAGGACAAGTCCACAAAAAAACCTTCAGAGTGGGTTATCATCACAACTCTCTAACACACAGGAATTCTTTAAAGAGAGCAAGCCAAGAAAACAGCTCAGTGCTTTCCCCCAGCATGTGGAGCATTCACACCCTGTCTACTTGCGGTTATTGGAGGACTGACACTTGATGGCAACCTTTATACGACATCAAAAACCCTCCATCCTTTACAATATGATGATGCCACAATGGTAAGCAGCCCTAGAGCGTCCATCATCAGACTGCTGGCAGAAATTCCTATAACTGCCCCTCCAACCTAGAAAAGCAGTGTGTCTCCGTCCAGCATCCCCACCAGATGTGGCTGACACAGGAGCAGGGAAGAGTTGTGACTGAAGCTCTGCAACGGGAAAGCCATGCCCTACTCATATTCATCAAGCTGGGGCCAGCACAAGCTAATGAGTGACACAGGCCAATCGACTTGCCTTCAAAGGGCCCACCAGTGCTGACTGGTAGGGAATGGCAGCCATGGTGCTACTGGTTTCTTCCTTGAAAGTTTCAGAGTCCAGACTACTAGACATTCTAATAGACTCAAGGTAGCTACGGATCTATAATCTTCATGACACCTTTGTAAACTTCCTCAATACGCTCTAGCCTGTCTGGCTTCCTTTGCGTTCCCCTGGAGAAACCACAACCTAATTCTGCAGCTCTGCACATCCCACACCTGCCTCTCCAAAGCAGACGCAATGGCCCTCATGCTCCTGGACTACGCCTGCTGATGCTCCACGCTACCCAGCCTCAGATGCCTGCCTACTTCTTCCCTTCACCGTTTACTTGAAGTGACTTCCATACCTAACTTCCAGGAAATGCCAAAAGCCACAGAGACCATTCAACCACCAGATTCTGCATTACCATCTGCCTGTGCGTGACAGGAAATGGCCACCATGAGGCCTCCCTCTGCTCTCCCAAGTGCTCAGCTCTAAGGCATTCTCCCAAACCCTCCCATCTAAAAACAAACCTTTAGAGTCCTCTCCACACCTCTTCAACAAACTCCTCAGAAATCAATGCCTGACCCCACAAAAGGAACAGGTAACGTCACTGCCAGCAGACAAGCTGTGACACAGGATGCAGCTCTACTGTTAGCCCCCGACAGCCATGGTAGCAGCTGGCCTAAGCTTCACTTCCACCTCACTGCCAGTAACTATCCATTTCACACTGAAGAATTAATTTTGTCTCATTCTTTTAAAATGGCAATTCATACCTACACCATTCATCAAAGATAGGTGTTTTTCCTAGTGAAATTTCACAGCTGTGTAATACGTGACATGTTTCAAATCATCTTCTTAGAAAAGATGCATACTGGCACAAATATAGTAACTTACTTTTTAAAACCTTCTCCACAGTACATGTTACTTGAAAAGCTACAATACTAACACCCTACAATATGCGGCAGCTTCCCTTCAACATGAGGCAAATGACACTTTTATTATGAACCAAATTTAACTACTTTTCTGAAACTGATTATAATTACTACTCTGAATACATACAAAGTTTTACCTTATTGCCTCAACACTGCAAACATAGTGACAGCCCTTTGGAGTTATTAACTAAGCAGAAGAAAAACATAGCATCTTGGTCATTTTACAAAGGGAAGCAGAATCACTGTAGAAATGCAACCCACGGTGCTAGAACAGCACTCTGCTTGGTGCTCTCTAGACTAAGCAGCAGTACTCATCTACCTCAGTGCTCTCTAGACTAAGCAGCAGTACTCATCTACCTCAGTGTCCTCTAGACTAAGCAGCAGTACTCATCTACCTCAGTGCCCTCTAGACTAAGCAACAGCACTCATCTACCTCAGTGCCCCCTAGACTAAGCAGCAGTACTCATCTACCTCAGTGCTCTCTAGACTAAGCAGCAGTACTCATCTACCTCAGTGCCCTCTAGACTAAGCAGCACTCATCTACCTCAGTGCCCTCTAGACTAAGCAGCAGTACTCATCTACCTCAGTGCTCTCTAGACTAAGCAGCAGTACTCATCTACCTCAGTGCCCTCTAGACTAAGCAGCAGTACTCATCTACCTCAGTGCCCTCTAGACTAAGCAGCAGTACTCATCTACCTCAGAGCTCTCTAGACTAAGCAGCAGTACTCATCTACCTCAGAGCTCTCTAGACTAACCAGCAGTACTCATCTACCTCAGTGTTCTCTAGACTAAGCAGCAGTACTCATCTACCTCAGTGCCCTCTAGACTAAGCAGCAGTACTCATCTACTCAGAGCTCTCTAGGCTAAGCAGCAGTATAAAACTATATGCTCTTGGCCCATTTTATAACACAGAAGGGAATACCTAAAACCCACACATTCAAGTCCTTGCTTTATAGGAATGTGCCTTAAGCTATTACTTAGAATTGACGTATGTTGATATGCCACCTGTGGTGGTTTGAATATGGTTGGCCTGGGAAGGGGCACTATTAGGAGGTACAGTTTTGTAGAGATGGACTTTGAGTTTTGTCTTAGAGTTTTATTGCTGTGAACAGACACCATGATCAATGCAAGTTTTATAAAGGCCAACATTTAATTGGGGCTGGCTTACAGGTTCAGAGGTTCAGTCCATTATTATCAAGGTAGGAGCATGGCAGCATCCAGGCAGACACGGTGCAGGAGGAGCTGAGTTCTACATCTTCACCCCAAAGAAGCCAGGAGCAGACTGAGCACCCTCAGGCAGCTAGGAGTAGGGTCTCCAAGCCCACCCCCACAGTGACACACTTCCTCCAACAAGGCCACACCTTCTAATAGTGCCACTCCCCCGGCCAAGCATATGCAAACCATCACAAGATCCTATGCTCAAGCTCTTCCCAGTGCAAAAGAAAGCCTTTTCATGGTTGCCTACAGAGGGAGTCTCTCCTGGTTGCCCTCAAACCAAGATGCAAAACTCTCAGCTCTTTCTCCAGCACCCTGTTTGCCTAGACACCGACATGCTTCCTGCTATGATGTTTGCCTGGACACTGACATGCTTCCTGCTATGATGTTTGCCTGGACACTGCCATGCTTCCTGCTATGATGTTTGCCTGGACACTGCCATGCTTCCTGCTATGATGTTTGCCTGGACACTGACATGCTTCCTGCTATGATGTTTGCCTGGACACTGACATGCTTCCTGCTATGATGTTTGCCTGGACACTGACATGCTTCCTGCTATGTTTGCCTGGACACTGACATGCTTCCTGCTATGATGATAGTGGACTAGACCAATGAACCTGTAAGCCAGCCCCAATTAAACGGTTGCCTTTGTAAGAGTTGCCTTTGTCACGGTGTCTCTTCACAGCAATGGAAACCCTAACTAAAACACTACCTTAAAATGTAAGGAGCAGGCAGGAAAGTAACTCAGTGGCAGAATGATTCCCTACCATATGAGGGTCAGAGTTTAATCACCAATATTTCTTCACCCTGGTATATCCATATATATACACACAAACATATTTATTTCTTTTAATATATGGAGCAGTAAATGAAGAAAATGAGGACTGAAAAAAGAAAGTATCATTAGACATTGTTTTAGACACTGTTCCATTGGCACCATGACCAAAGAAAAATATTTAATTGAGGCTGGCTTACAGTTCAGAGGTTTAGTCCATTACCAGCATGGTGGGAAGTAGGGCAGCACACAAGCAGACATGGTGCTGAAGAAGCAACAGGCAATTCCAACATCCGGATCCCAGGGAGCAGGCCAACAAGACCACACATCCTAAGCCTTCTCAAGTAGTGTCACTCCCTAATGACTAAGCATTCAAATATGAGCCTATGGTAGCCATTCCTATTCAAATCACCACAGACATTAGCAAAAGAACCATAACTGACTTCCAAAAAAGCCAAAACAAAAGACAAAGCAGAATGCCAACCTCGAAATGCACCAGTCCGTTTGATGTGGAAACAACATAATTCATACAGGATTCCTCACGGTATCCACATCTGTCTTGCTTTACTCAAACATGATATAGAGGAGCGAAAGTCATTTTCAAAGTTATAGTTCTTAAGATATTTGCAGATTTGAGTTCATCTGTTTATTTTTACTGTTTCAGAATTTCATACACACAAAGACTGTGTTTTAATCAAGTCTGGGCACCAGTCCTCCCTTCCAACTCCTTCCCTAACCCTTATCACCATTTCTGCCCAATGTCATGTGTGTGGTTTTAGCGCACTGAGTCCAGTCAGTGCTACAAGTGTGTGCACATGAGGGCCATCGACTGGCACATGGACAGCCTTTGAAGAGCCAAGTCCCTGGAGAACTCAGGTGTGATTCTGAAGCCACTGCAATCTTACACATCTTTTTATTTCTCAAACAGCCATTTCTACTTATGAACACACTTCTGGAGTCATACTGTCCCTAGAAAGCATTACTCACTGGTATCTGTGATCCCAAACTACTTCCTCCTCACACAGGAGAGGGGAAGGCTATTGTGGTGCTCACCTGGGAGAGAAGTTCAGGCTTACCCTCAGCGATACATTCAGTTCAATGCTAACCCGAGTTAAAAATAAAAAAAAGATTTTAGCATAGATTTAAGTGTAGTTATTAAGGAAGAGAGAGGCTCCATGAAACTCTGTCTCAAAAAAAAAAAAAAAAACACAAAACAAAATTTAAACAAATAATAACTAAAATAAAAAAACAAGTACCATCCTCTAAACTCTCCATCATGAGGCAGCTTGACAACAGAAAGCCATCCACTTCTCCCGAGCCTGTACCAGTGATTCCCACATGCTGACTTGGACAAAGAACAAAATACAGTTCTAATTAAAATCGACTACCATCTAGATACAAATGTCATTTTCCAAATAGTCTTTCTTAAAAGCAAAGAAAAAGATCCTGTTGCTATAAGACAAAGCTTCTTCCACATTGCCAAGTCTACCTGGAATTAAGCATTTAGTAGTAACTACCTCCCACCCACCAGATACTTTCCAATAAAGGCACACGAAAATCTCATAGCCTCAAAATAATCATTATGATTTCAAGATAATTCTTTTGTTTTGTTAGGTGCATTTCAGTTTCCTTAGAAGAAATCACCAAAGCTCACATTAAAAATAAAGTTACAGTTGTGTATAAGAAAACGTCAAAAAAAAAAAAAAAAAAAAAAAAACCCTCCGTTCTCAAATATTCGTCCACGCTGAGCTAATTTCAGACTGTTCTCAATGCCAAAGTTTATTCACACTTGTAAATAAACTGTCAGTCGGGTATAAACTAGAGTCATTGGCCACCCATTGAGAAAGTTTAATGACCAGTGACTGCCTCAACTGTCAACTCCTTCTCATAGTAAGGGAAACAAAACAAAGAGAGGGAGGGGAAGAGGAGGTTCAGAATGAGGAATGGGGGAGAGTGGAGAGGAAAGGAAAAATGCCACGCATGCAGACAAGACAATGGTACCAAGAGGATGAATCTGAGAAGACTGGAGTTGGGGCCTCAGGTTATTTGTAAGCAATCAATAGTCATCTGGAGTTAACCTAACAACCTCCATATTGGTAAGAGCCCCCTGCACATGCACGTCATCCACATAGTTCAAGACCTGTGTAGAGTCCAGCTCAAGAGGAGAGTGCTGGGTGAAGAGGGGAAACACTGGCTTGGGAAGTACATACTTGGGCTACTAACACTACCAGGTAAAAACCACATTATTATATAAAAGGGCCAATTCAGAAGAAAAACATTGAATTTTTCTGCCAGCTTAAGATAGAAATTCATGGAAAATAATCATTTCAGTCACTAGCTGAAATTCCTATATCAAATTTTTCAAAGTAATCATCTATTTTTCCAAAAGCAAGGCATGCAGTTTTGCATTCCTGCTACTAGGAAAAAAAAAAAGCTATATAGAGTACCTAAAATTATTCTGTAAACAAACTGGTATCCACAGAGCTACTAAAGACGGATCCAATAACAGATGCACCATTACATTCAATGAATACTACAACAGTAGATTTCCTATTATAATGAAGAAATACAGGATGAAAATCAATGGAACACATCAAAAACGTGTGCTAGAAGTAAGAGCCTTGAACACAGCTGACATCAAGAGCTCTGTCTGTACCCAGCAAACATAATGACAGTACACATCTCAAGGGACCATTTGGCTAGGTTTTTTTTTTTTTATCTTACAGTGAAGTATTATATCTTAAGCCCTAGTTTTTCAAAAAGGCACCCACACCACAGAAAAGTAGAGTGATAACAGAAAGAGAAAATGAAAAGGGAAAAAAAACCTCTCTCAATTCCTTGAGAAATTGAATCACAAAACTGAGCTAACAATCTTGATGCTTATATAATTACACTGCCTTTAAAAAAAAAATCAATATACAGAAATCCAGATTAACTAGACAGCTGTTAATTGTCCACACTAAAGGTATTGGTTCTTTATAAAGAACTTATGGTGAATTTCCATAAATAAGAACATACCTTAAAATACCATTTTCAAAAGAGCTGCCTATCGTGTTAATAGGGAATATGCAAGAATGGCCTCTGTAGAAATACTGTCTATCTCTAATCAAAGATTCACTAAACAACCTTCTCATATTCACCTTTTAGAGCTACACCAGTAAGAACAGCAAACCTAAGGGCTGAGAATGTGACTTCTGCTTGTAAGCGTTCAGGAAAAGACTCCAGAAAGAACGCACTAAAAGCCCCTTGCCGTCACTCACTCAGAGGATCCTCCAAACAGAGCATCAGGGTGCTACAGTCCACTGCAAGAGGCCTGCAGGGCCTCCGAGCTCTGCAACCCCACTGAATAGTAAAGTAGGAAGGCAGGGCCTGTTCTCTTAAGTCATGTTCAGAACAGCAGACTAAATGACTGACGAGAACACACGCACACTGCAGTCCCTGGCCATTCTTCCGTTCTTAACGGAGTCTGCTTTTAATAAAAGTATGCCCTTTATGGATCACACATGCACATCTATATGCATTTATTACCTGCTATTTGGTTGTATAGCTCAGGCTTCCGGAATCCATGACAAAGGCAGAAGGCAACAGTCACTATGAAGATCCCTCAGATAAAACCACAAGAAATGTCTTGTTTCCTGTTCTTCTAAATGTGAAGTGTTTCTAAAAGCTTACTGCTTACCGATCATTACTAGAAATATTCTGTGTTCAGTAAAGATATCTGCAGCTCCACCTGCTGACCAAGTCCTAAACCCACACGAGAAAGGCCAGCGGCTACTTTAACTCGGCTACGTTTTTTAATTTTATTTTATGTGTATGGGTGTTTTTCCTTTGTGCATGTATGTCTGTCCATCAAAGATCTGCTCACTTTTGCTGAGTGTGTCTGATTTTTAAATAGGGACTTGTGTGTGTTGTTCTGAGGAGGCCAGGAGAGTGCTTTGGATCCCCTGGACTAGCGTTCCAGACTGTAGGGCTGGAAATCAGACCCATCTCCTGTACAGAGCAGCTAATGCTCTTGACCACTGAGCCAACTACACAAAGTCTAGAAGCAAAAGAATCCAGCCAACTCCCGCCAATCCAGACAGGCCTTAAAATTTTTAAATGTGTCCTTTTTGACAGAGCAAGGAAATTAGTATCAAAGAAAAACCATTTGGATGCTTTTTAGATATACACATCAATGCAATGCTAGTTCTTGACTAATCAAGAAAGAAAAGAAAAACGTAAACAATCTGGGTTAGAATAACACCGATTCGTATATTTTACTCTCATTAAAATTCACGTTTATCCTGTGGTTAAAGCCAATCTAACAATATCCTACATCTCAGGAAAGCTGGGGGGGGAGACAAGGCTCGTGTGAATTAGAGACAATTACTCTAAGCCGCCTCCTCTTGGTCCCTATTTTAAAAATCAGACACACTCAGCAAAAGCGAGCAGATCTTTGAGCTCAAGTTTAGTCTAATTTACAAAGTGAGTTCCAGGACACTCAAAGCTATGTAAAGAGATCCTGTCTCAAGGTGTGCACCTGGAGTTGGGGGTGGGGGGCCAACAAACCTGTGAAATAGCCTTTATTAAAAATAAGGACTCAAGAGCTGCCCCTACCCCTGCCCCTACCCCTGCCCCTGCCCCTGCCGGCTGCAGCACTGGGTGAGCCAGCCCAAGGCAGGGCTGGAGAGCTCGCCCTGGTGGTCCGGGTGCAGGAGACCAACTCAGCGAACCCAGGCCCAGACGCAGGGCTTTGAGTTGAGCACCACAACACTTACCTCATCTATAAACAACTGAACAGTGTCAAGAAGTCAGTGTGCAGATGCAAAGCTGCCGGACCTCCATGACACAGGGCAACAACAGGGTATCTGAGAGCAGTCCTAGTGAGGGTCCAGTATTGATAGTGTAGCAGAAGCCAGAGGCCTCAAACCAGAACAATTACTCATTGCCGTGTACAGGTATGTGGACAAAAAGGTATACTGTGGGTCACATTACAGCTTTCATGACAAGATCTCATTTCTGTTTTGTTTTGGGTCCTTTTATTGGGGGGGGTGTTACAAGGGTAGAGGGCAAATATGAAGGAATGGAGAGACAAGTGGGATTGGGGTGCATGATGTAAAACTCACAAAGAATAGATAAAAGGTTATAAAAAATGAATGAATAAATGAATGAATGAATGCTCCTTAGGCCAGATGTGGTAGCACATGCCTTTAACCAGTGCAGGAGGATCTATGAGTTCAAGGTTAATCTAGTCTATACAGTGAGTTCCAGGACAACAACAGCCACATTGTAAGACCTTGCCTCACAAAGGGGGGTGGGGGGGGTGTCACAATCAGTAATGTTCCTCATGTTGCTAAAACAACTTCTATTTCATGTAATAGCAAGACCTAAAAGCAGTAACATGCATCTCCATCAGTTACCAATAATGTAAACATATTCTCCTCTCAAAGCATGAAACACAAATAAAAATATTTTAAATAACCAGAGTGTGGATTTTAAGTCTGTAAACAGCACCATGTGGCAAGCTGAGGACAGCAGAAAGAGTAATGTAGAGCACCCCTAGAATTAAAGCTCACTGAAGCCAGGCTGCCTCCTGGCCTCTCTGGCTTACTTCTCTGGAATGAAGATGATACCTGCCAAGACCTGGCAACCTCAGATCCAGTCTGTGACTTCTGACTGCATCTGGACAGGCACACCAAGGACTACAGAGCCGTGGCTGTCTGTACCTTTATCTGGACACAAGGCTCCAGCCTTCATCAGCTCCCCACAACTTCTATTCAGTCCTTGAAGCGTGGTTAAAGACAAGCTAGCCAGTGTCCCTTCCCGGTGATCCCCATCTGCTCTACCCTACCAAGTAAAGCTGTCTTACTCTCTGAAAACAAAACTCTCTTCTTGACCCAACTCAAATCTCTGATAGATTTTGCTTGCTCCAGTACAAGTAAACAGAACCAACTGAGTGAGATACCAGTGCTATTTTCCAGCCTAGGGCATCATCTCACCATAGGAAAAGGACAGCAATGGCTACGGACCTCGGCCAAGTAGAAGGTTCATGGCATCAAGAGCCAAAATTAAAATGACAATGAAGGACAATGACTATCAAAATGACAAGCATATCCAGAAATTTGTGTTTATTCTCAAAGGGTGAGGGCTGGCCATTGGGAGTGAATGGCAGAATGAGAAACCTGACCCCAGCACAACACTCTGGTACTAAGTTGGCACTCATCATCAATGTTAGACTCATGTGATAAAAGCTGCTGGGAAAAAGATAGCCACATATCTCAAAAAGTGTCATTTTAGCACCTCTAAACTGGAAGAATAACTTTCCAGAGAGGGACCTGGCAGACATTCCCTTAACTGTGTCATGAGGAGCTGACAAACAGTCTCCTTGTTTATTGAAAAGACCAAAGAATATACGTTTGTGAAAGAACTGTTAAGGTAGCCTTGTGCTTAACTTGCTTGACAGGAATGAGAGGGACACATACTAGACTGATGACATGTACGCTTGTGTGCGTATACACAGGTATAGAAACCTCCTCTCACTCAGTGTATCCATGTCTGTGTTGGGAGCCATGAGAGGGGCTGGAAAGTAGATCATAACGGAGGTGGGAAATAGAGAGTGTTGGAGTATGTAAGAGGAAAGCGTAAGGAGGCAAACTGGAGAAGTAAGGGAGCCAGATAAGGAAAGGGGAACATCTGAGAACAAAGTATAATGACACATGGGTATGTCAATGCCATTATCACACCCAATACTCTATTTGCTAGTCTAAATCAACTAATTTGCCAATCGATTAATTGTAAAGACAAATTACCATAATTTGTGAGTAAGCTGTGAAGAGCTTAAATTGGGCCCCTTAACAGATAACAAGGATTATGCTCCCACTAACCATGCCTGGAGTACTTGTTGATTTTTCCCTCACTGAGCCACCCACTCCCAGCCCCTGCCAGATTCAATCCCATTCAATTTCTTGAAAGACCACCAGAGCCTTCTTTTATAGTCTTCTTCTACGTCTTTGGAACCACATACCAAAATGTTTAGAGACAGAGTGATCATTGTGAAAAGGAGATAAATTTCAAACAGTAGAAATTAAGATTAAAGTTTCAATGGCAACCTACAAAACTTTCTTCATAGATAGTTAAGATCTCTAAAGAACTGTAACTCACTCCGTGTGTCCTTGGAAAACATTCACAGAGTGGATGGAAGGGTCCCTGAAATCCCAGAGACGGAAAGTTGTGTCACGGGAGGAGGTCACCACGAGCCGCTGGGTGGGGTGAGTGCAACAATGTGTTAACTCCTGGTCATGCCCTACAACCAAATACAACAAGATACAAGGTCATCCACCTGCAGACACACAATGACAGTGAAGCTTTTTAAAAACATAAGAATCAAAAATGTCCACCATCTTTACAGGCACCACTAATATCGAATGGAAAAGTAAACCTTGAGGAGTTACGTAAGTGGTGTGGAAGGCTATCTCTTCAGATGCCTCAAGTCTCTTCGCTATCTACATAAAAGAGTAGGGAACTAGATAAATCATAACTCAATTTCTAGTCGTAACAGCTAGAAGCTCAGACAAATTAACAGGCCGGCTGCAACAAGAATAACTGCTAATGGTGCCATTTTTATAGGCCATTGGAACACCCTGTCTTGCATTCGGGCAAAACCTGTAAATATATCTGTCTATAAATAGAATATACACTAGACCAAAGGAAATATCACATGTAACTAAGGTCCCTAAATCAGTCAACTCTCTGTTAATCAAAAGAAAGGCCTGGTCTAAACCACTGAAAAGACCAAAGTCCACCCAGAAACTAGAGAATCCAGGGCAAATGAGGCATGTCCTGCTGGCCTACAAGCCAGCACCCTGCATATGGGAAGGGGCCTTTCCTCAGACTCCTGGATGCTCAGACGAGACCCTAACTGACCACTACAAGGAGACACCCACAGCTGAGGAGCAGCCACCACAGGCATAAAAAGGCTGACAAGGAAACATTGAGTTAATAGTCTCCTGTTATTTACGTTTACTTAAAGGGTGGGAGGCTTATCAAAGAGAACAGAATACCAAGTACCACACTTGGGTACAAGAAACTGAATGGGTTTTCCCAGGAGCCAGTGAGCATGGAAGAACTCCAGTCCCAGAGACCCTGCCCAAGCTGTACCTTCACTTCGACCAAGGAGACACCCACAGCTGAGGGGCAGCCGCCACAGACACAGAACGGCTGACGAGGAAACACTGAGGTAATAGACTCCTGCCTGTTGTTTAAGTTTATTTAAGAGAGGTGGCAGGGGGTGGGGTGGGGTGGGGTGGGGTTGGGGGTGTCAAAGAGAAACAGAATACCAATATGACCATATTTCAAATGTTAAAATACCACATGCTACAGTTAACCTCCTGAAGATAAGATGCAATTAGCTACAAAGAGTTCTATTAATCAATCAGAAAGGGTCTCCAGGATGACAACCAAAGAGTCAAGAGCATTAAAACTAAGAGAGTGCTGGCCTGGAAGTAATTTATAAGTTCGACATAAAAACAGCCCAACCAGGAAGAATTTCAGATGTTTACTGCAAGATACCTGTCAGAGAATGAACAAGCTCAGATGTCTCCACATCATACAGGTTGGCAGTTCTGTCCCATGAGGCTGTCACCACTTGTTTCCCACCAACCAGCCAGTCAGCAGCAATAACCACGCCCTGATGGCTTTTGAGAGATGTCAGTGGGATGCGGACAGTAGGGCAGTCACTGGACACGTCTCCATCAAGGTCAGGCTCATCTTTATCAGAGCACTCTATTTCATCTTCACCAGAAATCTGTTGCTAAGGGTAAAAATCAGAAAAAAAGACTTTGTAGGAATCTTTAGTTTTTTTCTGAAAAGGCTACACCATATTACCTTTCTAGATTTAGTCACCATTAGGGTCAATGTAAGCATAGCATCTGACATGTAACTGGTGCTTAAGGAACGTTTTCTCAATGTTAAGTCTTAACTATAAAAATCAGAGCTATAATATCCTGAAAAATGCTAAAGCCACTATGGCACCAAAAGAATTAAAGTTCATTTTCACTAATCAATAAAACAGCAAATAAGCAATTTTTAACATTTTCCATTTTTACCACTTAATAAAAAACCCAGTAAGAAATTTAAAAAATACATTAAAAGTCAATATATCATAATACAAAATGCATTTTGATTCTTAGGAGCCTGTTTAAAATACTTAAAAGACTTCTAAGTTATAATAACTTATAATTCCATTGTTTTAACAATGAGAGATCACTTAATTTTCCTGTATCAATTAAATCTTTTGTTAAAAACCAGATAACACAAAAATGTAACAGCCAGTCTATAGTCCATCTCTTCAAGAAAATGTTTATTCGTTCAATAAATATTGATTAAACTGTCATGCTGTTTATACAGCAGAGAAGACAGAGGACATCCGTCATACCTAAGATGATGCTTACTGTAAATGATAAAAATGCTGGCATAAATACAATTGGCAAAGTTCCTGTCCTTAGAGGAGAGAGGTACGACACACACCCACAAAGCATACACACAGTGGCTAATATAAGAATGAACTTCATGGGCTGGAGAGACGGCTCAGTGATTGCTCTTGCCAAGGTCCTAAGTTCAATTCCCAGCAACCACATGGTGGTTTACAACCATCTGCAATGGGATCTGATGCCCTCTTCTGGTGTGTCTGAAGACAGCTACAGTGTACTCACACATACATACAATAAAAAAAAATTTTAATAAAAAAATGAATGTCATGTGTGTATACATACTAGTCTGAGCATATATCTCCTGAACAAAATACACAAGGAAGTATGTCGTCCATGTCTTCTGCACTCACGTGGTACGGAATGCACTGCATACACAATCAGGTGGGAGTGAATATGTTGAAGAAAATAAGAAAGGGAGCGGAAGACATAGGCAGCTGAAGGACTGCTGTCTTACACAAAATTACTGAAGAGAGACTAACAACAACTGAGTCCAATTCTGGAGAACAAACGAGAAAGGTATACAGACAGTGAAGGAATATCCTTCCAGGGAGAAAAACTAGTATAAAGACTTTTCTCTGCTACATAACTGGGCTTGCTAGTGTGTGCAGGGACACAGAGACAGGCTGAGAAGCCACGTAGCAGGTGATACGGAAAGCCTGGTGGGCCATGGAAAGGACTCTGCTCTACTCTGTACGTGGTAGAAAATCATCACTCTGAGCAGAGACATGTCACCTGAGTTAAACTCAGGAAAACGAGAGGAGGCTGCTGTGCCACCCACACTCACATGCCCAAGTCCCATCTCCAAGACCTCAGAATGTGACCCCAGTAGAAAAAGGCCCTTAAGAGGCGATTAAAGTTAGGCTGAGTGTAGGATCCAGTCTACCATGACTGATGTACTGCACTAAACATTACAATAGAGACACAAGGAAAGGTCATGCAAGGCACAGTGACAAGGTGACAACCTGCGAGGCAAGGACAGAGGCCTTAGAATAAACCAATCCTTCTGCTACCTTGCTCTTAGACTTCTAGTCTACAGACTGTGGGAACATAAATTTGATGCTAAAGTCACCAGCTATGGGAAGAACCAGGGAAAATATAACTAGTGGAAAGAGAAGTCTAGATGTGGATATGGTAATGAAGGTGATATCCACATGGAAAACACACACGTACACACACGCATGCGCGCACACGTACACTTTGAAAATTTAAAGGTCTATGGTCCAAACTCCTGAGTAGACTGGTGATAGCATAGCTGAAATGAGCAACAGGAAAAAAGCAGCAGTTGGGGAACATCCAGAACCCAGTAGCAAATACAGAACATCCAAACCAAGTAGGGATTAGTTACCTGAGGTCTGGAGTTGAAAGGAAAGTCAGTATACAAATTTTGAGACCCACAGCAATAGCTGGTGCTAAAGCCATAGATGCCGGATGAGACCAACTAGGACTAGTATAAGAAAGCAACAGTTGAGCAGCACACTCACGGTTACAGAACATCAGAGAGCCACCCAATAAGATGTAAGGGAAGGAAGAACAGGAGGAAAGGGTGTGTTAGAGTCTCCAAAAGCAGCTTCAGTGTCTGCTGGAGGAGCAGCCATGAAGGCAACACTGATGTCAGCAGTTGGGGGACACTAAACTAGACAGAGTGGGACTCGGGGGAAAAGTGAATTTTCACAGGCACTGCTGAAGGTGATGGTGTGGGTAGGGAAGTCAGTGAGCTAATAGCTCTGGGACAAACGTGTGCTGGTGTTATAAGAACTGTTCTAAGGACACAGGGAAGCACTGCAGAACATCATCAACAAGAGGAACAGAACTCTAATGACAAGGAATTAATTACTAGACTGTGCTAACATCTGCTAAGACTAGTGTAACTCTTCACGGAAGCCACACATGAGTGGCAGGAGAAGGAAGGAGAGCTTGGGGAAAACAGGTAGAGCCCAGGAAAGGAAAGAAGGTGATAGCTATACGGCTTTAAGCGTAGCCACGTTCAGTATGGGTTAGAGTGCAGAAGGAGTACAGACTAACCCCAGAAAGGTTTACAAAGGGAAACCAGAGCAGACCTCTAGTCCAAGAATGCAATAACTCCTGCCTATAATCCCTGCACTTTGGAGGCTAAGGCAGGGTCACCCTAAGTTCAAGGCCACCCAGAGTTAAACACTGAGGCTCTTTTAAAAGCAAACAACAGAAAGGCAAAGAAAGAACTCCATCTCAGAAGCAAAAAGGAGCCACTTACGTATGTATCAACATATCCATTATTCTAGAAAGACAACTCCTGACAAATTATGAAAGGGAGCCACAGTGGGATGCCACTAGATTAGATTTAACTGGCTAATATGGACAGTCTAAAAACTGTGAAAAGGTTAAAGGTCTGCAAAACCAGCTCCCTTCTGCATGCGATGAGCACTTCATTCCCAGGTTGTGCCGGTCAAGAGAATAATGACTCCCAGCATATAAACATATCAAGACAGGAAGGGCTGCTACAATCACTGGAAATGCCTGATGGGAACTTCTGCTGCAGCAACCCTAGGGCTCTGTTTCTGGATGCCTTCCAGCTCTGCTGTTGATCGCACTGTTCAGAAGCCTCCCCCCCACCCCCCACCCCGGTCTTTGTCATGGGGCTCCTCAGCTCCCACACCTGCACCTGAGAACTCTTACACCCCGTGCCTGTACTGCTGCACAGTTCTGGACAGCTCTGTGGACAAGGATCTCTTTGGCTAGGATCCCAACACGGCTTCAACAAAGAATATTGAATCTGACACATGGTCTTGTCTCTGTCTTATACTTCCTAGGTAACTATGTCCAATGGTGACCCGTAGGAAAACTCAGTGGGTATCTCTTTTGGATGCTATATAACTGTTTCCCAATGCACAGAAAAGACTGAACAACTAAACCCTTAAGATTTCATGAAGTGGCTAGAAACAGAGCAGAGATAAAGAGTGTGTCATAGAGAATTCCAAACTTCATGATAGGTGTGTTAACTGCTGGACTCCTGACTACAATAGTGAGCACAATAGGCTTTTACCTAGAGAACAAAAAATAAAAATAAAAAGACAGGCAGGCAGGCAGGCAGACAGACAGACCTCGAATGGAGTTAACTCCTCAGCTCCTCAGACAAGCAACACACAGAGGGAAGGATTTGAGAGTTAAGACCATGTATATATATGGTTTGGGCCATGTGTAGTATTAAGCACCTGTTCCACTGGAGACCACATAAAAAAGGCCCAAAAAAACCTGAATCCTCAGGTTGTAGAAGGTGAAATGGCATAGGTTAATTTTGGAGAGCAGACCTTGCTTTCTGATGAAAGGTCTTTCCTGCCAGGCAAACAGCTGCCTTTCACAGAATGGGGAAGTAAGAAAGCAGAGTCTCTGATGTCTTAAGAGCACTAATGTCATCAGACCAAGACCCCATTCTATGGTCTCATTAACCTGAACTACTTTCTTAAAGATATTGCCTCCAATTATAGCCACATTAGCATACAAATTTTGGGGTGACACAAACACCCAATTGTGGTTTGAATACGAATGGTTAGCCCATAGACTCATGTGTATGAATGCTTGGCCTACAAGGAGGGCACTATTAGGATGTGGCCTTGTTGGAGGAAGTGTGTCACTGTGGAGGTGGGCTTTGAGGTCTTAGAGGCTGAAGCCAGTTCACTTCCTGCTGCCTGTGGATCAAGATGTAGAATTCTCAGCTCCTTCCCCAGCATCGTGTCCACCTGCATGCTGCCACCATGCATTCTGAGATGTTGGCAGTGGACTAAACCTCTGCACCTGTGAGCCAGCCCCAGTTAAGTGTTTGCCTTTATAAAAGTTGCCTTGGTCATGGTATCGCTTCATAGCAATACAAACCCTAAGACACCATCCATAACATTCTAACCCTGTGCCTCCAAATTATAGAGCTTTTTTACACTGAAAAATATATTTATTCTATCCCAAAACATCAACTCATTCGAGCATTAATACTGAAGTCAAATGTACATTCCTAACAAAATACCATTCAGACTGGGAAGTCTGCATGAGAATCAAGATACACTTCACACCCAGGGAAATTCAAATCTAGCTACAGACCACAGAAAACAAACAAGTCATATTTATATAAAATACAACATCGAAGAAGTTCAGGACAGGTAATTCTATTTCAAAAGAGAGCCAAAGAAAAGAATGGGAGGACAGTGGGTTCCAAACATACCCCAAGTCCAGCAAAGCAAAATCCATTAGAGTTAAGTCTCAACATCAATGCTCTTAGGCTCCATTCCTTACCTTTCAGATCCACTGAGGTAGCGTCTTCACCAGTGACAGCTAGCTGGGCAGCCCCACCCACCCCTGCTGTGGCTTCCTACCTCCTCCCCAAACCAGAGAGAGGCCAAATAGACTGGCACAGGCTTATAATCCCAGCTCTAAGGAGGCTGGGGAAGAATGCAAAGTCAAGGTCAGCTTGGGTTGGGCTACAATGAAACCATGTCTCTTAAAAAGAAAAAGGGAGGAGAGAAAGAGGAAAATAAAACAGAAAGGCAGGGAGGATGAAAACCAAGAAGCCAGTTCTTTCAAAATGAGGATGAGCCAGCCCCAGGACTATGACATGGGAGTGACTATCTCTTATCACTAAATCACTCTCGGATCCTTGTTCCTCTGTCCAAAGGAAGGCGCTTTTATAGCCGGGCCGTTCCATTTCCTCATGTCTAGAGATCCCTGCACTCTGACAGCCTTCCTCCTTCTCACCCAATGTTCTGTTTCCTTTACCCCATCTGTCTACTAAGGTGGCTGATTAAATTCACAGTTCACAGCTACACTAATCTTTTAAAACATAAGTCAGTTAAGCCACATTCAACCACACCAGATACCATCAGCTTATTCTAAAATTTGAAAACATCCAGTCCTACATGAATAGACCAACGGAAAACTGTCAAGAGTAACTAAGCATGCTTACACTAGTGTCAGCAACAGGCTGAGGTGTCGGAAGCTGTACCACGTATCTCCAAATATGAGCAGTCTGATCTCCAGAAGCTAAAGAGACAAATGGGGAAGATTATCCACAGGGCACACCATGCATAAAGTAAGTGCTTCTTACACTTGTGGCCAAACATCAACCATGCATTTCTAACTTTCTGAACATTTGGTGAAACAAACATACTTTACTTAAACAGTGATTTCTGTACAAGGCTATTAATAGAATACATGTATTAAATTAGGATTATTATTCCTAATACTAAAGAAAACAATCCCCTTTCATTTGAGAAAATTTTTGAAGATTAAAAAATATTTAGATATTTTAATCTATGTAATAAATATTCTATTGCATTACACTTATGACTAGAACGGAGTCTGACATGTTTCCGGGACAGTGAATGATACTTTCATCCATTCATTATTAGTAGGACTTTACAATAAGCATCATTTATTCATGTTTGTGTTGCTTTCCTATTCCTGAAGCAGGAGTTTGCAAGGAAATGCTTTGACTAGGAATGAAAGACAAAGGACAACCACACAGGGCACTGAAGACCCTTCCTCTCCAGAGTGGTTGCTCTCACTCCTCACCACTCCCTTCACTGCTGCAGAACTTACCTAAAGAAGTTACCATGCACTGAAAGAGCATGTGTGATGGCCGAGTGAGCATCCTGACTTGCCAATTTCTCTTCAGTCAACACTATGTAAGAATTGCAGTCTAATTTTCTTTTCTCCTTTAGCTGTCTCAAAGTTCCTATTATTTCCTTTTTTAGATATCACTTGGTTTCACCTCTCCTTTCTAAGCCTTTGGTTGATATCCAAACACATCCAAATGCCCACTGGTCTGGTGTCCTCTCTCTCTACCAATCACATAATAAACCTTCAGGGTCTTACTCACTTTCACTCCTCAGATCTGTATTAAAGTAAATAAATCTTGGCTGTGACCACCTAGGACTGGGAAAATGATTAGAGAATCTTCCCACTACATCCTCCCACATGTGACGGTCTGACCAAAATGAGTAATCGCTGTACACCACACATGAAGAACTCATGTTGGACTCCATCTTTAATACATCACCTACACAAAGTACCCACCCTGTCATCTCAGCTTGCAGACACTACAAGTCAGCAGAATATGGCCCATGGGAAAAGCACAGGCACGTCCCTGTTTTTATAAATGAACAGTCAGGTCCCTTCATCTGCTGCGGATATATACTTTTGTGCCACAAAAGCAGGACAGAGCAGAGACAGGTGGATACGGTCTTTTTCAGAAATATACCAACCTCTGGCCCATCAAAACCAACACATACTCTCCAAGATTATCATCTGTATCCCAAAATATGACCCCATAGCTGACAATTTTATAGAAATAATCCTCAGTAAAAAAGGCTACTTTCCAAAGACAGCAAATGAAGCTATGTTTTTAATTGTTTAACTGGTTGGTTTGGTTGTTTTTTGAGACAGGATTTCTCTGTGTAGCCCTGGCTGTCCTGGAACTCACTCTCACTCTCAGAGATCTCCCTGCCTCTGCCTCCCGAGTCCTGAGATTAAAGAAATGTGCCAGCACTGCTGGAGCCAGCACAGAACGGGATGCATACAAGCTACTAAAGCTTAGATAAACGACCTAGAGGAATACAGTAATTCATAAAATACCTAACTTCCCTAAGTACCATGGGTAACTTTGCTAGCACTAACAAAAATTAAAATTATAGTTGTTTTAAGATTATTAATAATTTCATTCAAGAAAGAAGAAAAGCCAACATACCAGTAAGCGCCAACTGCTCTGAGGGATGGAATTTTATAGAATTTACTGCAAAATAAAAATATTACAAAAACAGGTTTAACATAACAAAAACATGATGCTAATATTTATTAACTATTTTATATATTACAAAGTTAATTATAAATTTAAAAAATTATGATAGTTCATTAGATCCTCTGATCTGATTAAACTATGAGTTAATGTATAAGTTAGAACAGAGGTATAATAAAAAGACTAAAATATGAATTAACTTGCAAAATTACAGAATATACAAGAAAGAATATTACCAATCTACTTTTATACACAGATTAAGTAATTTAGAGTTAAAATAAATCAGGATGAACAAAGAAAACAAGGTTATCTGACAAGAAGCAAAAGCAAACTGTAGTGTACAGTCACTGCCCACTGGCCTCACCCTGAATCTTCCCCAGCTTACAGAACCCTCATCTACTCCACAACAAATGAGACCACAGGAAAGAATTTCAACCAGACTCAAGTATGAATGGGGATTGCATTCTGTCCTCTCATTTTCTTACCCACCTTCAAGACACTCAAAGGTTAAGTTTTAGCAATGTTTCCTGAGGAAGTTTTCATTTTCTTAATAAGAAAGGATAAAGCCAACAAACAGACTCCCAGAGCCCCAGCAGCCTTCTGCCGTCCTTCTTTGTATTCGGCTGGACTATTTTAGTGGCTGGTCAGCAAGCTAACAAGCATGCACCCAACTCAATGGTCAGGTACTAAAAGATTGTAGGCCCATCTCCCTAGTCAGGACTTTGCTAAAGCAAACCCCAGGCTTTAGAATAGACTGAAACCAGGATTAGTCTAACCAGGAAGCCAAGAAGAAAGAAGCAACCTTCATGACTCTGCTTCACAAAGAAAATGCTTATCCCTTAGGCAGAATTGAAAAAATTCTACCAAATCTCAAAAAATTATGTCAGTACAATTTTATTAGCTATGCCTTTAAAATGATGGTATACTAAGAAACTACATTAAAGAGAGAGAGAATTCTATGTGTTTTCAATACTGGAATATAAATAATGTAGTAGAGCTGGTAAAAATGTTGTCATAAGTATTAAATGTTAAGCTATAATGCTACAAATAAGCAAATTTATCTTAAAAGTAAATTGAGAGTGGGGGATTAAGAGCTCCTGCTATTTTATAGAAAACCCAGGTTTGGACTGAAGAGATGGCTGAGCCATTAAAGGCCAGGCTCACAACCAAAAATATAAGAAAACCCAGGTTCAGCTCCCAGCATCCATGTAGCTGCTTGCAAGCTGCTGTAACTTGCATTCCAAGAGATTCAATACCCTCTTCTGACCTCCTTCGCACCAGGCACACATATGGGGCATATATTTTCAGACAAAAACAATACACATAAAATGAAAATAAATATATTTTTTTAAAGACATGGAGAAGGTAATACATGTTTTACAAACTTTTTTTTTTCTTTTTTTCGGAGCTGGGGACCGAACCCAGGGCCTTGCGTTTGCTAGGCAAGCGCTCTACCACTGAGCTAAATCTCCAACCCCTACAAACTTTTATCATAGTTTTGAGTCCCTAGTAATTAAAAATATACTTTAGGCACTGTATTTATAAACTAAAAAAGAAAAGACTAGGAAGAAAGAAAAAAAAAAAAAACAAGAGAGACAAGTAGCAGCAAGAACAGCTAAAGAAAAAGAAGAATTGGGGTCTACCAGTTAGAGCCCTCACCATAGAGCACACCACCAAGATGGTCAGGAAGGTGCTGGATTAAATTAGGATTCATTCATGGGTGTGGCTTTGCACAAGCTAAAAGGTGATGTTGAGTCTATAAATGTGAACCTAGGCTGAACTCCAATGGGAGCAGAGATATTCTCAAGAAAGACACTTGTATCCCTCTCTTTGGCTACCAAACTCTAACCTTTTCTCCACTGACAGAGCTGTCATGTTTTAACAGACATGCTGGAGTCCAGCTGAAGCTGACCTCCTCCAAAAACAAAAGGCTTCCACTCCATACACATAACTTAATCTACAAATAAAAAACGCTCAGGACTGGAGTGAGTGGGGATTGTATATATCCCAAAAGAGTCCTTCAAAAGTGAGATCTTTAAACTCCCTCTTTGGCTGAGACTTAGCACAAAGTTTCTGTGAGGAAACGGAGAAAACCTGGCTAAGTGGTAAGGGATCCTGCTGTTCTCACAGAGAACCCAGGGTCAGCTCCCAGCACCCACCAAGTTCCTTCCCTAGAGACGGTCTCATTGCTAAATTCATATTATGTTCTAGCCTTTGTCTTGTTGACTTCTATGAATTAGTGCAATCTTCAAAGGCACAGTGGAGAAGAATTCTCACACACTCATACACACACACACACACACACACACACACACACAAAGGTTCATGGACCTGAGTGCCCAATATCGAGACTATCTATCAAAGCTAAGGAACAGTGGAAGGGGGTGCATAGGTTGGCAGCCTTGCACAAAGACTGGATGAAGACATTCTAGGTGGAAGAAATTTGCATACATTTAGGAGAAAAGTACAAAAATAAAATTTGGTCAGAACACTGCTAATACCTAGGTATAACTGAAGGCAGAAGAGAGCTACTATAAAATATTATAAACTACAGTGTCATCAAATACACAATCAGTGGGAGCTTGACCAAAGCATTACAGATTAATCTCTAATACATGGTTTATAGTAAATAATTATAAAGTTATACAATGTAGACTAATATGTAGCAGCACTTAAACATTAAGCTTTTTCCCTTTATTACTCATACAAAGTAAAAACCAATTTATTCTAGTCTCTGACTACATTACACTGTACCCCGACCACCAAAATATTAAAATTTATATCAAGTGTAAAACTTTCTACTAATACTGTTAGTACTGTGAAAATTTTTAAAAAGAGGAACCAGGTGAAATACAAGTTCTGATTATTGTGTTCATTGAGGTTAATGCTTACCTGAGCCCACATGGCCGGCATATTTGACAAGACATTTGCCAGTCTCTATGCTCCACAACAAAGCCGTGTGATCTACAAAATGAAGAGTCATAGTTTAGCCATCACTAATTTTATAGACCCTTTAAAAACACAGTAATACTCTAAAATGGCAAGTCACATCACCCCTAACAGTTATTTTTATTTTTATTTTATGTGGATGGGCATTTTGCCTGCATGTGTGCCTTTGTATGCAGTACCCTTAAAGGACAGAAGAGGGCACTGGATCCATTGGGACTGGACAGTGTGAGCTTCTGAGTAGGTGCTGAGAATCGAAAGTTGAACCTAGATCTCTGGAAGAACAGCCAGTGCTCTGAACCACTGAGTCATCTCTCCATCCCTCAAACAGTTCCTGCAACTCTGATTCTACTACTCTGTACAACTCAACTGACCTAAGAAAAGTCTCCAACATCAGCGAGTCACGAGGCTGTGGCTTGTCTGAAGCCACAGAACTGGAAATGGACAAAAGGACTTGGTTTCCTAACTAGACCATTACACCAAGGCTATCCTGTGTGCAGCTGGCACACAGAAGCCATTGATACCACAGTTACATTATTTTATCCAAGTATTAGAGCTTTCCAGAACATCTTATCATTCTCGAAATCAGTTGTCTCCAAATTCAGTTCAATCATGTGAAATAACAGCTGTTCCTCTGTACTCTCATAGCTGTCCTCTCATAGGTACTGGGGGGGAGGGGAGAAAATTCTGAGAAGAGTTGCCAATTATCTAAATGAAATTTCAGAAATATTAGAAAAGTCATTTTAACTAATACGTTCAAACCATGGAAGATGTTTAAAGGATGAGAACAATTTCAAACAGGAAAAGAAACTCTCAAACACTCTAACTAGGTTTCATGTGTTATTTTACTTTTAAAAGTCAGAATCTAGGGGTTGGGGATTTAGCTCAGTGGTAGAGCGCTTGCCTAACAAGTGCAAGGCCCTGGGTTCGGTCCCCAGCTCCGAAAAAAAGAAAAAAAAGAAAAAAGAAGAAAAGTCAGAATCTAGTGAGAAAGTAACTTCTCACAAGCTAAGAAAGTCATTTTCAACGGCCAACCATCATTTTTAATTTTGGTAATTTTTACCTGAAAAGGTAGCATGTTAACTAGTCTGAGTTTTCACAAACTATCGAGCTGGGGTGAGACCTGTGACTCCTGAAGAGCAAACTCCTCTGACAACAAAGCTGGATAGAGAATATGCAGTTTTCGGTTGTTAGCATAACACTTTCATTGGTGGAAGAAAAATGACAAAACCTATCGCCCCCATGTTGTTCCTACCATGTAAATATTGATACCCTCACCTAATACATAACACACTTAGCTAAAGCCACGTATCCGCTTCCTCAAAAACAAGAGTCCAGCTTTGGCCGTGACATCCACCATAAGACTGCTACCAAGAAGACTACAGGTCTCAGGAAAACCAGGCATTCCCAAGTCAAAACGAAAGCTTCTCCTTTCCTTTTTCCTTCTTTCCCCTTTAGCTCATCTTTTTGTTTGAGACAGTGTGACAGGTTTTTACGTTGCAGCCCATGCTGGCCTAGAACTCCACCCTGCCACAAGTGGATCCAAAAGCTCGAGCTTGGAAAACTCTTCCAGCACACTGTTTTGTCCAGGAACTGCTCTGCTGCTGCCAAGTCAAAGTCACATCTATCAGTTATCAATCAAAGTCCTATCTTAATAAGCCAGCTGCAACAGTGTCTGGCTCACCGGCAGACGCTGTCCCAAGAACAATAGGCTGTGTCCTTGCAACACTGACATCCCAGATGCCATCCCTGTGGCCAATATACTCCTTCACAAGCTGGCAGATGGCCCTGGATGTGGTAGTCTTAAAGCTGGAGACAATCTAAATTGAGAAGAAAAGAAGCACTTTTAAACACTTACTAAATTAAATTTCTAAGTTAAAAAATGCAAACATCAAAAAGACATCTTTAAAAATACGTTAGTCACTTAATAGACTATGGTAAACACCACCAGAATATAATACAAGCATGAACAAAACTGAGATGCCTCGAACGGTAAGACTGGTCTCGCTCAGCTTGCTATCAGAGGCTTCAGAAACATTTCCCCACTCCACTAGTGGACAGAAGTCAGGCGGGTAGCTAATGTCTAACTGCAGAAGAAAGGCACAGATGGGCCTTTTTAAGACATTCATCCCCAAATCTCAATCACCAAACAAAATTCCCCATCTTTAAAACATACACAAAGAAAAAGAGACAGGGAGACAGAAAGAGAGAGAAAGACAGTCAGGGAGACAGAATCATAGAAACTAAGAGAAGGGGTTGGGGATTTAGCTCAGTGGTAGAGCGCTTGCCTAGCAAGCGCAAGGCCCTGGGTTCAGTCCCCAGCTCCTAAAAAAAAAAAAAAAAAAAAAAAAAGAAACTAAGAGAGAAGAGAGATAGTCAAAGAGGGAGAGTCATAGAGAGACAGAAAAAGACAAAGACCAGACTGATAGACAGACAGAGATATAAACAGACATGGAAAAGTTGAAGAAGAAAAAAAGTACCCCAACCTAATAACACTAAAGAAGGGTGCTCACAAAAGAACGTTCATCTTTTTCTGAATGTGATCATTTTACACCAACCACATATCAAAACAAAAAAAGCCCATGATGTAAGAGGAATCAAAAGACCACACTTGTAACAGATGAGGAGGTTTGTTAAAGATTGTTTATTGAGCACTTGCTTGAAGCCACGTGCTGCATTAGATGAAGACAGCTGAGAGATACAAAGAAGCTCTTAGAAGCTCTTAGTCTAATGGAAACAGACATGAGGTGATACAGACGAGGAACACACAATTAGATACTGTCCCATTTAATGACACATAATGAACAACTCTCATTTCCCTCATAATGAAGAATATAAAGTGAGGAAGATACTAAATGCAAAATATTCTTTAAACTTTGTAGTAGTGAAGCTGTTCTCAGATAAATGATAAAGTTTCAACTGTTAAAGTAAAACAGAAAAAATATAAAGAATAATGGATCTATTAAATCAAGCAAAAAAATCAGAATTTAATGAATTCATACAGCTTGCTTTTTAACAATTCTGCAGAGCCCAGGACATGTATATAAATTTACTCTTACATAAATATATGCAGATACAATCTATTACATCAATTAGGAATGTGCTTTCAGATTATCCCCAACACAGTAAAGACAAAAATAGAAAGCTCAAGAGACTGACATTTTACAAGTAATATAAATCAATTCTATTTACTTGGTTTAAACTTTACAGAAAACAGAAAAGGACTTGCTCAAATCTCAAACCCATCATTGTCAGCTTACCTTTCTGAAAGCTAGCCTCCCTCCTACAATCAACAAAAGCATCCCTCTACAATGCATAAGAGCTCCTGTTTACAGAAAACACCACTGAGATGCCGAACAGTAGTACATTTTAGGGGAGAGAAGTCACAGACCACATAAAACTTACTACCATCGTAAGTTATGGTAAATATCAACATTTCTAATATAAAGAAAGCTAGAATAAGAAACTACTGAGTCACACCGCTTACCTATCCCACTCACAGGGTAGAGTGGAAGCGCATTACCATGGAAATACAACCTTGTACATGAGACACAGGACACTCGGTGCTCATAAATGCCGTGGCAGCATCCCATTTCCCATGCTACTTCCACATGCTCAGTATACTTTACAAAACAAAGACACTGACTCAAGCCCGGGCACGGTGGAGCACACCTTTAATCCTAACAGTCATGAGGCATAGGTAGGAGACTCAGTTCTAGGACAGCCTCATTCACATAGGGAGTTCCAGGACAGTCAGGACTACATAGAGAGACCCTGTCTTAATAAAAAAACAGACAGACAAGCAAACACTGACTTGGTCAAGATAACAAAGAGAGCCAAAGACACAACTAAATGACTTAGAAGGAACGTTTGGACAGAACAGCAGCAGAGTAACAATGGTAGAATGGTTTCCTGGCATCCTAAATTTTTAACTAGAACACAGCCTACAGCACTTTAAAAACAAATCAAAAAGGGCCTTTTCCACTACAAAAAAATACCCTCTAAAGAATATCTGCAAACATTTCCACAGGTTTCTTTAAAGTAGTTTTCAGAGTAGAGTGTCTCCCCCATCCCACCCCATAAGCATTAGCAAACAGTTATGAGTTGCCCAGGCAATGGGAACCTCTGGGTTGACTTCATACACTTCTGCGCTCCCACTGTCTCACCAACATGCTACTTGCCTTTCATGGCTCTGAGTCACAAGGAGGGCAAGTACTGAATCTAGACTGTAGCATGTTCTTGTGGCATTCGTGCTTAGCTTTAATACCAAGAAGCCATGCTGTGGTACAAATCAGAATATAGCGTTACCAAATTATCTCTTCAATTTAGATGTCTTGCGTTTCATTATTTTTAAGATGAGTACATACAGTGTACAAATTGCTGCAAAGTTCATAGGAATATGCTTCTGACATATTCTAATCCTAAAATGCCTGCCATTAAATATTGTAGAACTCTAATATATTTTAAAGCAAAATACTATTGTGCATGCCCTTACCTTTGTCCAAACTTTGTTTTTTATTGATCATGGTAAAAGACTGCTATATATAAGCATATCTTCCTCTACTTCAGAAATAACCAGAAAGTTTTAAATCATAAGACCACACATTGTATACACAGAACTGTAAACATCAGAATAATCTAATTTAATTCAAATAATTCAAAATAATGTAACAAAAAATGAAGAACATAATTTTGCACTTCATTTTGAAGAAAAACTGAATTACAAATTTCAAAAGTAAGATGAATTAGACATTACAACGAACAAAAATCCAATGAAACAATTTACATTCCAGATGTTATCAAAGCACACAGTAGCAAAATGTCAACAATACTCATGTTCTCTCCTAAATAAAAATCACCAAGAATTTTTAAATAAGGAGAGCAGGCAGAAAGGCTAGACTTGTCCCCTTAACTGAAGTTTTCCTCAGTAGTCCTGCCGAATAAATGACTGTCAGTCCAAGACGATGAATTGTAAAAGTGAAAGGCTGGGAATATTCATGTAATCACGGCACACATTTCAATTTCTCCTCTCACATTTAACCAAAGGAGTATACATTCACCAAAGTTAGGTAATTGATTTATCTTTTATATATTCAAAATACTCCAAATTTGATATGTACAATATTACATCAAAATACTATTATACAATAGATTTCCAAACAGTTAACTCCTCGCCACTTCAAGTCAGTCCTAGGCATTGTGAAGGAGAACTCCTTGAACACCCTACATGCCTTACAAGCAAACCCTCACTTCTTTCTTGTACTTAGAAAATAGAAAAATAATAATGAAAATGTAATTTTAGCCAGATAGAACTTTCCCCCTATATATTTATCAATTATCTATCTCTCTGAATCCATATACTTTTTTATCAAGCCAATCAGCAGTACAAAAATGTTGTTCTTCTAATAATAAAAAATTGCTAATACACAATACATAGATCTCACTGGAGTTTGAATCTAAGTATTTAAGCATCTATATACTGTAACCATTTGGCAATGGTTGTTTCTAGAAACCAGACATTTTCCTATTACACATTTCTAACTGGAAAATATGCAAGTTAAAGTACACATCTGCACACCGCAAGCACCACATGACTGGCTCCAGAGCCAGTGCCTTGCATACCTTGCTGGTGGAAGCCTTGTAGGTGGTCTTAAGCTTCTGAGAAAGCTGACTAGTACTGTGACTGGCTGTGGAGACAGAGAATCGACAATCAACATCCTCAAACTCAAGAAGTGCAGCACGCCAACGTGCAGCTATGTCTTAGAAAGACAGGGAGACATAAAGAAGACACGGGGACAACAGCGGCACTAGCGGGGACCCAGGCTCTTTCTCATCTGACTTGTACCTGAATTATGTATTCCAAGTCTGGGGAACAGTAGAGAGCAAAGAGTCAGAATCCTCCATGAAATCCCAGTTTCCTTGATAAGTAATCTACATGCAATACCTTATAAATATCTTACCTTTTGTTTTGAGCTGGCCCTTACTCAATTCTGCCCCATCAATCGCTTGTCCTTCACCAGCTAAACGTTCATTAAGAGTATCAATTTCTCTGCGCACTAGAAATAAAAACATTTTTATATAAAAATGCATTCATCACTTGTAAACTAAAATACATGAGTGTTGAATTGGGACTGTCAAAACAAACACATGAAAAATATTCTAAAAAGCAAGGTGATAATTTATACTTTCCAAACACTCAAGCCATCATTCCATGAACAAAAAGTCAGGGCTGAGGATGCAGCTTGGTTGGTGGCGTGCTCACCGGCATGCGTGAAGAGCTGCTTCACCCACACACCACACAGACTGCCTGTGGATGCCTACAATCTCACACTTAGAAGGTGGACACAAGAAAACCAGAAGTTCAGGGTCATCCTCAGCTACATTTCAAGTTTAAGACCACTCTGGGCTACATGATACCCAATTTTTAGAAATAAATAAATGGAAATTCACTCTTGTGACCTGTGAAGGTGTTACTGTCAGGGTCTTAACCACACCGCTTGCACATATCCACATTCTTATTCAGTACAGCTTCTTTTTTGCTAATTTCATGCACTTAAAAACATTCTGAAACTGCCTAAAATTCAGTAAAATATTTATAGTTTACCTGCAACTGAAGAAAAACATAATATGTAACCACTGTCACATGACACCAGAAAAATCTCCACATCAGAACTATGTATAACCAAGATTTTAACATTCCAGAATGAAAAATTAGTAGGAAATTCAGGATTGGGAGTGTCAGGGGAGAGAAACATAGAAACTGAAGATACAGAAAACTCTGATCCTCCTTGCTACCTGAGGACATAGGGAATAACCTCAGGCATCCTCACTATAAACCCGAGAAATGACTTGCCCAAAAGTAATTGGTCTAAAAGCACCAAGTCGTAACCTAGCACAACTAGGACCTGGCTTACACACGTCATCCAGCTCCAGGGCCTACATGCTCGCCAGGACACCGTGAAGCCTCCTGGGACTGCAGGATACTTGTGAGGAACAGGCTAAGGACAAAGGCTCTATCCAGAACCCAGACTAAGCAATGAGGGCTTTATCTTATGGGCACCAAGAAGCTACAAACTCTCTCATGCTAGACAACATAAGATCAAAGTGCCTTTCAACATTAGTAATTTTTAAGGATTTATTTTTAACTGGGGTGGGGGTGGAGTGTTTTGTGAAAGAATGTCTTAAATCACAATGAAAACATCAAAAATATTTCAGTTGTTAAAACGTTGATGCTTATTAGTATCCATTCAATTCTTAGAGAAAGCACAAAGTCCTGTGATAGTTCATTTAAATGGTGTATGTGTTATAAACCCCCCCCCCATGAAAACTACCCCATAACAGAACACCAAAAGGGATAAAAGACACTAATTTCCCAATGGTGAAGCATTAACACATCTGGTCTCATCTAAAACTGACTGGAAGAAGATCACTTATGCTCAAAGAAACAATAACCAGAAGAACTCAAAGCAGCAAAAAAAAACAAAACAACAACAACAAAGGCACAAAGGCACAGTTAATGCATTCTGTCATCACACAAAATAAGTAGGAAATGTTTGTCCCTGGAGGTTCCAAAAAGGAACACAACTCTGCCAGGATTCAACACCATCCTGGAAGACTCACACTAGGCCCATAGAACTGTAAGATTCTTTTTTATGCGTATGACTTTTCTCCTGCATGTATGTCCATATACTACATGAATGCCTGGTGCCCTCTGAGGCCAGAAGAGGGCATCAGATCTCCTGAAACCAAAATTACAGTCATATGGATGCTGAGAACTGAACCCAGGACTTCTGGAAGAACAGCCAATGTTCTTAACAGCTGAACCACTGCTCCAGCCCCAATTAATATGATTAAGTCGGCATGTTTAACAACAGAGTGCAAAGTGAATAGAGTGATGAATCTCAACCCACAAACACTGTTCTCAGAGACTTCTATGGACAGGTAAGAATTTCTTTCTAAAAATACATTAAGATAGGAGATACTCACATTCTAAGTTTTCGATGTAAAGATTTTCAAATTCTCTTTCTATCTGACCAAACAGTTCCAGCAGTGTACTGCGTACTGAGGACGGTAGTTTAGAATCCTGTACAAGAGAAATATTTTCTGTTTAAAATAAATGAATAAATCATTTTAATACCAGGCAACAATATATTTTTTCAAAGTGAATTATCTTTATAAACTCTTACTTTATATAATGTATTTCTTATATGTATGGAGGCTTCAAGGGTTTAGAATTGGTTAGGGACACAGCTGAGGGACATAGCTCTGTCAGAGCATGTACTTAACACAGGTTCAATCCCTAAGACTCAAGAAAATCTAAGGCTCAAGTTTCTACAAAGTTGACAATTATCAAAATGTATTCCTAAAGGGATAAAAGATGTAAGAGCACAGAATAACCTAAGCTTTCCTTCTGCACATGTGAACGTACTTCTCTGAAGAAGCTGCGGATCCTCAAGACTGACTGACAGAAGCCACACACCTTCACTGTGGAGATGGAACGCTTCAGATTGAGAACCCCAGTGACCTTTTTAACAGCTCTGTACTGTCGGCCTCTGTGCCTACCTAACGTCCTGACTGTTCGGTAATCCTTTTAGAGTGCACTGTGACTGCACACCCCTAGGCATTCACCAAGCCTACAGCTAAGACTGTCAGAACATCTGACACCTACAGCAAAGACTCCCTGCTTTGCTAGGGCCTGCCTGCCAGATGTCCAGAGAATACATGTGGGTTAGTGCACCGATGTATGACCTTCCTCTGTTGTGTGACTGCAAAAGGCCTCCACCCTCTTCCACAACAGAATGTGTTATACAGGTGAACATAATCTGTGTTCTTGGGCCTTGGTCACACACACTAGGCTTAGAGTGAACTTTTTCCCACTGAAGGAAAAGCTCTGTTTTGCACTGACCCAGAGGGAACATGAGTTTACTTTATTCAAAATGTCCAAATTTGTAGAGAAGCAAGGCCATTCCCAAAAGTGAATCTGTTACAAATGCCTTTAGACTCTACCGCATGCTATTAAAAAACAAACAAACAACAGGTATGTCAATTGAGTATCTCAGTGGACTATACACACTAGGAGAAAGAGGTACCTCACCACCTAATTAGATCCATTGTGCTTCAATCTAAACAAACTGAGACCTCCTATAACTCTGAAACTAAGACACGATAAAGGGGGTGAGGCGGGTAGAAGATCTTGCCTACAATAGGAACAAAACATCTAGTAGTTTAGTCAACTTATAAAGCAGGTACCCATTTGGGCCACATTGCTCGTGCCTTTGCACATCGCCCCTTCCTTCTTCGTCTCTAAAGCAAACTGAAGGCAACAGGAGGCAGCAGCTCTCCAAGGCACCAAGTACATTCACAAAAGAATTTACTTTGCCCAAACACTGAGTAAACAGTGACTAGTTGATAAGCCATCTACTCTACTCTACCTACTCTACTCTACGCTCCACACGGGCATATCTCCATCATAATAGTATGTGTGCCCCACCCCTCCTCAGCACAAAAAGTGTATTTCAAAACTAAAAATCTCAAATACTTCTAATTAATATTCCAATATTTAAGTAACATCAGTATAATCTTCAAGTGATTTTTCAAGTTTATATACAGCACCAATATTTATTAAATTCTACCTCAAGTTCACTTCTTAGAACTATAAATTTCAGGAAAAAGTAAACATTTCCACAATTTGAGTTTTTCAATAATCATGTATTCTCATAAATTTCATAAACCACTTAAAATAAATACATGCTAGCTTAAACAATGAATCTGGTGGAGATGGCAATCTTAACATCCCTCTAAAAGTTTCACATTTACGACTTCAAGACACAGAACATTAATATAATCCCATGGAGAGTAATGGTCACCTTCTTTTTGATACTGTTCCCTAATAACGGAAAGAGCAGTGCTACACTGAGACTAATGACCACTCCAGTACATCAAGACTGCTGCCATGCAGTGCATCTCCACTCTCCCACTCAGTCAGTCCACTTACACCCACCATGCCAGCTGCAGGGTCAGACACCATCACTCTCCTCCCTCCTGTAAAGGGGAGGGTCACACTGGCCACTTATAGAGCCATCTATCATGCAAGTTGGTTCCAATTCAAGTAACTATACTCAGTAAACAATAAGCACTATCTAGCTAACAGGGGAAACTCAGAGAACCCTAAGAGCAGCACACAGGTCTGCGTTGCTCAGGTGAAAAGAATTGTGAATCACCTTGTAACGGTTACTACGAGCTACAATTATTACCTTATACTCCATCACAATGGAAGGCAACACTAAAAACAAAGTCACCTCGTGTGGGAGTAAGTCTAGAATATGCCAGCAAACAAAGTAGAATTTTCACTGGTAGAAATATAAGTCAAAAACGTTTAAGAACTGTTTTAGATTGTTTATCTCTACTGCCCAATTAGTAGCCACCAGCCATATATGACCATTTAAATTTCAATGTAATTCATGTTTGTTTAATCTACATTTTAAATCCTAAATCACACCAACCATGTTTAACTGACTACATGCTATATCCACCCTGTGACACCTTTATCAAAAGTGACACTTCCACCAAAGAAATCCTACCATGCAGCTGCAGCTTTACTCTTTCAAATGGACTGTGCCCCAAACCTGAATACCCCTGAATGTAAGTATATCAGAAGTCAAGATCTTTACTGAAGTGACCAATAAAATGCAGTCATAAGGTGATCCTAATTGATGATGACTGCTGGAGTTCTTAAAAGAATTAAGGAAGGGGCTAGAGAGATGGCTCAGAGGTGAAGAACACGGACTGTTCTTCTAGAGTCCTGAGTTCAAATCCCAGCAACCACATGGTGGCTCACAACCATCTGTAATGGGATCGGATGCCTTCTACTGGTGTGTCTGAAGACAGCTACAGTGCACTTATATATAAAAATAAATATAAAAAAAAAAAAAGAGTTAAGGAAAACACACAAAGAGGAAAGACCATGAGGATGCAAGAGGTGACAGCCGCAAGCTATAAGTGAGGCCTTGGGAGGCCCTTGATCTTGGATTTCATCCTCCAGAATTATGAAAAAAAAATTATGTTGTCTACCTACCTAATTTATAGCACTTTGTTACAACCTAACAAAGGTAAACACTGTCAAAGCTATTTTTATATTTTTATATCCACCACTAATTAAAATGTAACTTTTTATATAAAGCAGACAGGGCAGAGCTGAGCTTCTGTATTCAAAGTTGAATATCCATAGAGTCAACCAACTAACTGTAGGTGAGAAACATTTAGGCAAAAGCAAGAGAACACACAGCATGCCTATAATCCCAAGGCATGAGGAACTGTGACCAAAGGATCAAGTCCAAGTCCAAAGTCAGACTGGCCTATATATAACAAGACCCTCTCTTAAAACAACAGAAAAAATATAGCATGCACGTGTGTGTGTGTGTGTGTGTGTGTGTGTGTGTGTGTGTGTGAGAGAGAGTGTGCGAGAGCACACACGCGCGCGCGCGCATGCTGTAGCCAAAAAAAAAAAAAAAAAAAGAAGAAGAACCTGTAAAGAGTAGCCTGCACTGAACAAGTAGCAACCTTTCATCATTATTTCCTAAAGACAGTGTAACAATTACGTTCCCAGCATCAACACTATTAACTCTACAGCAGGCCATAATCCTTTTGGTTTTTTAGCTGAGCACTACTGCCAACAGTATTAAAGTATGGAATATAGAATTTATATACGAGAAGTCACATGTAGGAAGTTGCTTACACGGTTCTAATAAGATCCAACATTCATTTCTCATATTCAAGCCTTTTTATCCTACAGAACTATTGCTGATACAGTCTAATTGTGGAAAAAAAGCTACAAAAGTCTAAGTGCATTCTTACATAGGTAGCACTATATATGATTATTTTAATTAAGTTTACTTTATCTAAATTTCACAATAATACCCTTCAAAAAAACCTACCATTTTTTGACATCTATAAAGGCACTAGAAAAGTATAGGCAACACTTAACATTATTGGTCACGTATTAGTACATTCATCCAAAGACAGTATATTCACTATATATAACAGAGACAAGAACAAAGCAAGTCACTTCAGAAGCAGAAAGAGCATCAAAATTTTAATTCCCCTCTTTTCTTGAGAGCATTAGAAACAAAAAAACTTGGCTTGAAAATCTAGACAACTAGACTATACAAAGAATAAAATAAGTTCTTATTGTAATTGTCACACCCATATATTTTTGTTATAAACATACTAACCTTAGCCAGGCATGGTGGCACATGCCTTTAATTTTAGCACTTGGGAGGCAGGGTCAGGTGGATCTCTATGAGTTCGAGGCTAGCCTGGTCTATATACCAAGTTCTAAGACAGACAGGACTACATAGAGAGACTGTATCTCTAATAATAATAATGATGGATGATGATGATGATGGTGGTGGTCGTAGTGGTGGTGGTGATGATGATGATGATGATAAATAACCGAGAAATCTAATTCTCTCCATGTGTATGCTGCCAAATTTACTGCATTCTGTTTGGCCGTGTAAGCCTTCCTTCGGCTTTAGAAACCTACATGCATTAGTTTATTTCAATTACACTACAAGCATGACAGTCATCTGTAAGGTGGGCACTGACCAATGCTGACTTACTTGTCCTTCTAACATTTCTCTTGGTAGTCCAGTCCTCTCTTGTTCTGAGCTGTTAGTTCTTCGTATAGAAAGGCTATGAGATTTGCGCTTTTGTTTTGCTTGGCGAGCAGTTGAACAACTTCCGCTTTCTGTGGGCATTACTTCTAGAAGGCAGTGTCCTGGTCACTCCTGCAATGCGCTAAACAACAGCAGGGAAAACAGTGCTTCATTTCTGACACAGCAAATGGAAAGAATCAGCAGACAAGGGAAGGATTTCTTACTAAGGTTAGAGCTCACTAAACCATACAGAACTCAAGTTGAAGTCAGTTAAAATGATTCTTGTTTAAATCTTTCTCAAAACTGTTTAGCTATTCTAGTTCCTTAATATAACCCTCTAATTTCAAAAGATTTTTTTCACTCTCAAAAACTGCTGCTTTGTGGGTTAGAGATCACTCAGTGGTAAAGAGCCTGAGAGTTCAATTCCCCACACCCACGAGTTACCGTCTGTAACTCCAGTTCCAGGCGATCTGGCCTCCAGTGGCGCCAGGCACACATACTGCATAGACACACATGAAAGCACACCACCCATACAAGTAAAACTTTTTCTTTAATTCTTGCTATAACTTTAAAAAGAATTTTGCTAACTCTGTTATCAATTTGGGCCTTCAAACCAATGAAACATTTAATCTTTCATCAGTCTCCAGTTTACTGCTAAATGAACAACCCAATTCACTACAATATCTTTTATACTTTTTAAGCATTTTAAACACTATTTTCCTTTGCTTTCATATGTTAACTGCTAATATACAAAAATATAAACGACTACTGTGTATTGAGCTTATATCTGGCATTCTTACTGAATTTCTTTATAAATTTTAGGAAAAAAATTCTATAAATTACTTTGTCATGTTTTTTAATGTAAATTACCGTTCCACCTGAAAGAACAAGGACATTTCTTTCTTTTTAATTTGCAAGTCTATTTCCTTATACTTTTAGCTAGACATTTTAGTATATCCTGTTTTTTTTTTTTTTTTTTTTTTTTTTTTTTTTTTTTTTTTTTTCACCCCTGAGAATAAAGCTAGCTACAGGTTTTCTCTAGTTATTTCCCCGGGTGATATTTCTTTCGCATGTATTTTCTATGAGTGTGTTTCCTAAGTCCTGAATTGCCATGCTTTCTCTGTACAGATTAATATGCGGCCATAGATTCTCTTTGTTGACCTAAACAGGGTTTCATTACATTGATTATTTTCAAACACACAGCAATACTGATACCCATGGAAATTCAGTCTCCCTCTATCTCTACTTTCTTGTAGATTACCTAAACATGTTTAAACTTTTACACTGGGGACAGGGAGATGGCTTGGCAGGTAAAATCCACGTAAGGCTAACAACACAAGCTCAACCCCTTGAACTCATGAACCAAAACAAAAGACAAGAAACAGAATGCTGTGGCCCAAATCTATAATATAAACCCAGGAGCTGTCAAGCTAGCCCATACAGTACTATTATAAAACATACTTAGCTTTCTGAGGAGTCTCCCACTGACTGACAGCGTGAATGAACTGGTTTACATTCCCACCAACAGTATACAGAATCCGCTTTTCTCTACATCTTAGACAACATTTGGTTGTTTGGTTGGTTGGTTGTTTTCCTTTAAGATAGGTATACTGGCTGACACAACTTGACACAAATCTAGATATACCTGGGAAGAAGGCCTCTTAACTAAGAGTATGTCTCCACAGACTGACGACGTAGGGCCCAGCCCACTGTGGGAGACACCATCCCTGGGTTGTGTAGGGAAGCAAAGCAGGCTAAGCAATCCAAGGGGAATAACCAGTAAGCGCACTCCTCTGCGATCTCCACTTTAGCTCCTGTCTCCAGACTCTCCCTTGAGTTCCTCCTTGGAACACACTATAATCCATATATCAATTATACCCTTTGCACCCAGAGTTGCTTTTGGTCATGATGTTTAAGCACACAACAGAAAAACCAAATAAGAGTCAGGTGGTGTAGCACTTGAAAGGCAGAGGCAGAGAGATCTCCCAGTTGGAGGCCAGCCTTGTCTACAGATCAAGTTGCAGGGCAGCCTGAGCTACATAAACAGTTTCAAAAAACCAAAAATGAAGAAAAAAAAAAAAAGAAGAAAGAAGAAATTAGAAGAAAGACAAAAGCCAACTAAGATAACAGGCATTCTAACCGGGTGGAACAAAATCTCAACCTAGTCTGGATTTGCATTCACTGATGGATAAAGATGCTGAATATTAGCCATTTATAGTTCTTCATTTGAAAAGTATTTGGGGTTGGAGAGATGGCTCAGCAAGTAAAAGCACTGGCTGCTCTTCCAGAGGACCAGAGTTCAAATCCCAGTAATAGGGCAGCTCACACTGCCACATGTCACATGTCTGCAGGAGAACTGACACTCTCACACAGACATACATAAATGCAAAACACCAATGCACATAAAATTTTAAAAAGATAAAGTAAAAATTATCTTTGAAAAAGTATTTGCTCAATTCATTTTTTCCATGTATTGACTTTACTGATTCAGTTGTTTTTTGGTATGTAATTTTTAAAGTCTCTATATTCTGAATATTCTCTTTGGCTAGATAAATAGGTATCCAAAAAACATCCTGCCATTCTAAATGGTGTTTCTTCACTCTGCTGTTTCTTTTGCTGTGAAGCACCTTTGAATTACTGAAACCCCATCTGTCAATCCTTGTTATTTTCATAATAACTTCAGAGTCCTGGTGGGAAACCTCTTAACTGACTGTATCTTGAACTGTTTTCCTCTAGCAGTTTCAAATTTCCCATCTTCCAGGAAGATCTCTAATGCATTTGAGTAGATTTTGACAGGGTAGAAGGTTCTAATTTCAATCTTCTACATGTATATACAGAGTTTTTTCAACACAAATCAATGTTTTTCATACCTGTCAAAACTCAGATGCCTGTATTTGCATGATTTTCCTGGTTCTTCATACACCAACTGATTATTAATTGAAACCCTGACCCTTTGGACATGATGCTATCAGTCTTGGGATCTGCTTTGACAAACAGGAGTATTGCTTACTGCTGCAAGATGAGTAAGGAAAGCAGAATTGAATGAAGGCTCCCTATTCATGTACCATCACATGGGGAAGACTCCTAGTAACTTCTGAGAGGTAACACAGTAGGTCCACCTCCTCTCTGGCTCTCACTCAGATTGCCACGGCTGAGGATGCTCATTAGTGTTCCCCACAATTTCCTTGCCGCTACAGAGGGATAGCCCATTTTGATGTTTGAGTGTTTTGACTGTATGTATGCCTAGTGCCACCAAGACCAAGAAGGGCATCTGATTCGCTGGAGCTGCTGGAAATCAAACCACGGTGCCCTGCAAGAGCAACAACATGTGCTCTAAACTGCTGAGCCATCCCTCTGCCCCGGACAGAGATCTAGTTGATTTCTTTCTTCTGTTCTGTACTGTTCTTTGCCTGAGCCCTTTTGCTGTCCCTGGGTTGCAGACTTCTACAGCAACAAAGCAGGAACATGTGATGGAAAAGGAAACTAAATTGTACCTCACGTTTCAGATGCCAAGGAACTTACCCAGGCAATCTATTTACCTCTCCAGCTTTCAGTCTTCCATTCATTTTATGGACAAAACTGGGCTTCACTTTTTCTCTGTGGGAAATTATTTTTGTTAGTTTTCCCCAACCTTTTTTCCCCAAAAGCAGTGTTTTTATTTCCAGAGTTCTACCCTCATCAAAAAAAGTACAAAAGTACTCATCATCAAAAGTACAGGGATCTTTTATCATTCCAGGGGCCTCTATGCTGATATGTTATTAGCACACATACAGGCATGCAATATGCTGGATTTGATAAACTAATGACAATATTTAGTCTCTCTCTAGTAGAGCAACAGGTGTCAACTGGCCTTTGCTTCCATAGAATCCTGGATTTAGGATATTCATCCACAATTTTTATTTGTGAAGGTTTGGAAACAACTGAGAGAACAGTAGGCAGGAAAGAAAATGCAGTTTCCACCATGTAGTCAAATATCCAATTAAATTTCTTCATTTATTCTTCAAGAAAACTGGCTGATTCAGTTGCTTTAAATCCAGTCAGAATATGCAAGATCCCAAGAAGATGAAGCCTTATTCTTCATCTATTCCAATTAAAGAATACATCACAGTGCTCTCATTTTAGCATTTTGTGTGCAATTCTTTTGCATAGTATTCACAGTTTATTTCCAATTACTGCCTCATATTTTCTGTAACTGGGATATGTTGTCAGCTGTCACCCCTAGAATCACAGGCATCTAGTGATTGAACAAATGAGACACTATTGGAACCCAATAACTTGTCAGGTGCTTTTTTCCATATGACATTCTTGTCTTCTAACAGCCACTGATGTTGAGGTTACTATTAATAGCCTGAAAAGCAGACTGTAGCTAGGAAAGTTAGCCCCAGGTAATGTGGTAATGTGGAGGCCAAAACCAGCACTGGACCTACCAGACATGTCTGCACCCACAACTTCAAACTCAGCCTCTGAACCTGCAGCTCCTACCGTGGACACCAGCTCCTCTCAGTAGCTGTATCTGTCATCAGACACTCTCTGTGACAACTTCCTCCTCTTTACTTTTGCTTCTAGATTGATAACCTCTACCTTTCCCCTCAGCAATCTGTGCTGGTCCTGTGCCTGTTGACTTAACTGAATTAAATACAGAGGAATGAGCCACACATTTGATTGCATCTGTGAGATAAAATCTGTGAGAGAGCGGAGAGGAAGACACACATCCTAGTCTGTACATTGCCAGCTCTTGGGCTGGGGTCCGGGACTGAATGAAAAGGAGGGAGAAAGCTAGCAGAGCACCAACTCTGTGTGCTTCCTGACTGGTGCCATGGACTGGAGCACCCCTGACAACATGCCTTGATGGGCTGTATTCCTCTCCACTGTGAACCAAAACAAACCTCCCTGCTTTAGTTGCTTTGTGTTAGAAAGTTGGCCTCCGTGATAAAAGTAACTTCCAGGTCCTGTTATCATTTCCTTCCATTCACACTACATCAAAATATTAAAGAATATGAAAGCTTCTGCCCTGGTTCCAATGAGCCTGGTCCTGAGAGTGGGAAGTGTGGCACATTGGAGTGGGCGTGTCCTTGTTAGAGGAAGCAGATGCCTCCTAGATGCCTATAGACAGTCTTCTTCTCCTGTTTGACTTCAGAACAAGATGAAGAACTCTCAGCTCCTCCTGTACCATGTCTGCCTGGACTGAACCTCTGAACCTATAAGCCAGCCACAATTAAATGTCCTTTATAAGAGTTGCCCTGTCATGGTGTCTCTTCACTGCAATGGAAACCCTAACTAAAACAGCTTCCAAACCATGTACTGGTATTAACAAAAAAGTAATCAGAGAAGAAGTGGCAGGAGGATCAAAATTCTAATCTAGCCTTGGCTGAAAAGAGAATTCAAGGCCATCCTGGGTTACCTGAAACCCTGTCTGAAAAAAATAAAAAGATGACTCAGAGGTTAAGAGCCCATGGTGCTCTTCCAAAGAATCCAAGTTCACTGCAAAAACAGTCAACTCACCACTACCTGCAACTCCAGCTCTAGGGCTTGACCTTACTAATGCTGCAACCCTTTAATACAGTTCTTCACGTCGTCATGACCCCTATCATAAAACTGCTTCATTGCTACTTCATAAGTGTAAGTTTGCTACTGTATGAATCATAATGTAAATATCTTTGTTCTCCAATGGTCTCAGGCAACCCCTGTGAAGGTCAGAACCCAAAACTGAGAACCTCTGCTCTAGAGAACCTGATTTCCTCTTCCATCTTCTGTGGCCACTGCACTTACATGGCACTGATGCAGATACAATTAATCAAATGTTTGAATTACTAAATTTCAGAGGCTTGAGGTTTGTTATCCTAGCAAGAAGGTACACAAGGTAGTAATTACTTGTAAAAGAAATACTGAAACAGTATGCACAGACCCAAGGTAGACAAGTGAAAACAGAAAGAATAGAGAGGAAAGGGGAGAAAGTCGATTGTGGGAAGACTGAGGTTGAAAAACTACCACCAGCTGTTGCTTATGAGACTGAAACTTGATTAACAAATACAGAGGCACTGATCCTCATAAAAAACCACTGTGAGGGAGAATTTTCAAATTCAATTCATAGTCTGATGGTATTTACAAAACTAGACAGTATTAAAAAGGTAACTGAAAAGAGAAAGAAAACTCTTGCACTCTGAAAATAAGATAGGTCTACCTGAGCATAATGGTGCACCCCTTTAATCCTAGCACTGGGGGGAGAAGGGGATGAGTAGAAACAGGTGGATCTCTGAGTTCAAGGCCAGTCTAATCTGCTCTACATAGAGAGTCCCAGGACAAGACAGCCAAGACAGAGGAACTCTGTCTTAAAAGGAAAGAGAAAATGGTTCAGGGGTGGGATGAGCTCAATGGGAAGGAGACTGATTGCTAATCACGGCTGAGACCTTGGGTTTCCTCACCAGCACCACACCAAAACATCATTTTCTAAAGTTACTTTTACTATGCATTACTTCACCTATACATGCTTTTAAAAGGAAATCCGAAGCTCCAAAAGGCAATTACTTTCTTTCAAGATACATCAATTCACCCAATTCAGTAAGATGTGAAACTACAATAGGTTCCTCCTGCATCTTAACTGATGGCCTGTCAAACTCATTTGTCCTTAGTACAAGCTGTCATGGGCATCTCCTCTCCTCTGCTGTTTGTAAGCAAGGCAGAACAATACTTGTCCAGCTCTAGGGCACATATTTAACAAATGAATAGCACCTCTACACACGCTGTTAGATTACAGAATTCACCACTTTGGCAAACGCTGTAACATTAAACAGCATCAGTGAACTCTTAGCTTTCTCTCTTTTCAAAGGCTCTTTTTAGTATGTATGCTCAAAGTAAGGTGTTACAGCATCACATTTTTATTAAGTACATAAAACCAAAAAGGGAGCCTGCTGAAGTACGTTTTACAAGCAATACAACAAACTCTTAATTTGTGCTTTTACTTGAAATAATATAAAACACTGCTTTCCATTTCATACCTTGGAGGAAGAATTTTTAATTTTCTTTCAACAAGAAAAAAAACCTGATTTATTTCAAAATAAATACCCGGTTTATTTCAAAAATGTTAGTTATATATAAAAGAATGGTTATATAATTTGCAGATGGTAGTATAAACTATAAAATGTCACTGAACATCCAGAAGTTCAATAAAGGTACTAATATTATTAATATTTTAAGTGTTTATTGTAATAGTACTTTTAAAATTAATTTCTAGAGAGCTGAACACCAACTCAATATCTAATTAGAAACAGAGAAGAAAATGGTCTCTACAAGCAACCTTGGAAATCTATCACTAGAATTAAGTTATTTAAAATGCTCTGTCACTGGTGAGATGAAGGCACACAATCGCACACTTATCGAGTCTAAGGATGACACTGAGCTCATAGGCAGCATTAATTAAATAAGCTATCACCAAAAATTTTCTTAATAACCAAAAAAAAAAAAAAAGAAATTCAAATCTAGAAAGCATATCTTTCCTTAGAGAAATCAGGACAGGACAACTAACCAAACTCTTTAGTTTCACAGTATCACTGCTGGAGGAAATACCCAACCCCAAGGATTTTAGCTCAAATCAAGGGCAAAGTAAGTTAACGGACCAACATACCTATACAAAAAGAAGTATCAACACAGAGTAAGAAAACCGAAGGAAACATAGTTAGGTCTCGTGTCCTGAAATTTCTGCAAGAAGGCTCGATATACTCAACCTTCCAACTGCAAAAATGTACCTATCATAAACATCAAGGTCACATTGCTAGTACATGTGGCTACTGCCCACACTGCCCTGTCACCCATGGGCAACACTAATAGAAGGGCTCTATTTACTTGGTCAGGATATATATATATATATATATATGTATATATATATATCATGCTCAAGTATGGGGACTAGATGTCACAAACACTTGAATCAGCAAAGTTACCAAAACAGCAAGGAAGGTACCATTATAGAAGATTTCTTAGAAAAGGGAGAAGTATCCTGGAGGCTTATTATCATCAGCTGTATTGCTTGGAGGTAAAAAGGTTTCAGTAATGCTTTGATGGCATACTTTGTAGGTCAAAATAATCAATGTAAAGAAAACCCATCGGAACTTCAAAGAAATTGCCTAGCAATCTAACATCCGCGCAAAACAGTGGTGTAAAGCTAACGGTCCTGGTCTTCAAGCACAAAAAACGTCGAAGAGTTCAAGTTAGATGATAAAACCTCTAAGAACCTGATCAATCGTTCGGTTATGTCTGCTCGTAAATTGGAACGGCATATTTATGCAACTTTTTTGGTAAAACTGGCCCATTAGGATGCCTTAAAACTTCGGAGATGGAAGTGTACGGGAAAGAAAAAGAGGAGTCTTCAGAAAGAGAAACAAAGGCGTGGCGGGGTTTTACGACTTCAGCATCTGCTTACCTCTCACTCTCTGCCCCCCACCCTTACTCCTTCCCAGAGGCCATACCCCGTCTTTGCAGGATCGAAGGCCACCATCTTCGAAAATCCTGGGCTTCCCTCAGGACACAGGCAGCCAGGCAGCCGCCACTTGAGTACACAGGGAGCCAGAGAGGGCGCGCAGGGTTAAGCCTGTATCCTTCGTCCACCTCAAAGCCTCATTCCTACCCCCACCCCCACTCCCTGCCATCCGGACACCTTACATCCCCCGAGCACCCGAGAAGGACGCCAAGCCAGACAGCTGAGAAGATGGCGTCACCTGTCACAGCAGCAGCACTCGCGTCCGCCTGGAACCAGCCTAGGAAGTACTCAATTCGTAGATTCCGCCCCCGACGAGGTTCCCAGGACAGACCCAGAGCAGCAAAGAAAACCGGCCGACTACCGCACTGACACGACCCGGCGACCCGAACTGGCGCGCCCGCACTTCCGGTAACTGCGGAAGTCCCGCCCCCAAATGTGTTCATTAAAAAGCAGACCGGAAGCTCCGCCCCACGCTCAACGGCTGCGGAAGTTCTTTCCTGATCTCCTTCGCACAGTTCCACAGGATTGTTCCGTGCGGATAGTCTCCTGTTTTGGCTTTCGGCCTTGACGCCAGTTCCTGGAGACCTGGACTATGGCCTAGCTGTGCGCTGAGCCAAGACCCAGCGAATGACTGCAGAACGAGTATGGCGTCCCCTAGTGGCGCAAGTAGGCTCAGCGCTTTCCCTGTTAGAAGCTTCTCCAAGACGCCAGTCACAGGCACTACTAGACCCCAAATTCTGCCCCACACACCAACGGTACACGCGATTGTTGCATGAATTGCTCCCCGAGACCCCGTAGCGTTGGTAACATGGGAAAAGCACACGCAGCCATCGGGGCCGTGGGTACTTACCACTGCAGGGATTCCGGTGAGGGATCCACGGTCAGGCAGGTTTTAAGTCCATCTGTCCTAAAAACTCGCACAAGCCCAAGAACTGAAAAAGGAAAATAATCTATTAAAATGTAGAGTCAAGTGTACTATTTAACGTAATCGGTTTCAGAATCTCTCAAATCCAACTGCTTTACAGGCTGGCTTGCTAGGAATGGCTTCTCAAGCAGGGCTCAGTGGGAGGCTTGCTAGCTGGATGCAGGAGAGCCTAGTGGAGATAGAACTATTAATATTTCAGCTTATCTGCAGAAGATGACTCACCCAGTTTCCTTCTGAAATATCTGATCACCATTGGCTAGGAAGGGAAAACAGAATCAGCTGTTCACTGCAAAAGGTGGGACTTGAGCTGCTTTTTTCCTCTTTAATCTAGGTTGGGAAGACCTACATAATAACAGACTGGAACCGTTATATAAACAGCCTTGTCTTTACGAGCAACTTTAACTGGATGTATAAAATTCACCTAAAGTAAAAGCACTAAAGTATTTTCCTCCTATATGGGTCAACATTTTTCCTCGTCCTATAAGATAAAACTAAAGGTTCAGATTCAAGAAGCAGAAATGCAATGTTTGCTGGAGAAGAAACAAATTTATCGCAGTTGGAGACTCGAATACCCAAAACATTTTGTAAAAGAAAATGCGGGGTTACTTGTGTATTAAGTATAATATTCAAAGCTTATCGCTAGTAACAATTCTATAAATATGAACTGAGGGAAAAGATTTGGCTTCTCACAGAAGTTACTGTCAAACTTGGGGGCTGTGATATTTAAGAATATTTTAACTAGTAACAATGGATATATAAGACATTCTCCTGTTGATGGTAGCCAGCAGAAAGCACTATAAACCACAATTCCATATCCAAGCAACATTCCACTAGGTTTAGAACAAAGCAGCCACATGTGGATGGCACTTAAGATATTTTTAATGGAAGTACATTTTATCTTTGATATATTTAGAGTTCCACAAAAAAAAAAAAGCAATAGGGTGTGGTGGTTTGAATAAAATGGCTCTTATAGGCCCATAGGGAGTGACAATATTGGAGATGTAACCTTGCTGGAGTAGGTGTGTTGTTGGAGGAAGTATGGGCCTGGTGCAGACTTTGAGGTCTCAAGTTCAAGTGTGGCAAGTAAGTCTCCATCTCCTGCTGCCTTTGGATCAAGATACAGAGCTCTCAGCTCATCTGCAGTCCTATGCCTGCCTGCATGCTGCCTTGCTTCTCACCAAGACGATAATGGACTGAGCCTCTGAACTGTTACCAGCTCCAGTTAGATGTCCTTTGTAAGAACTGCAATGAAACCCTAAGAGGGAGCTGTCTGTTAAGAGCACTGAGTACTCATGCAGAAGACCCAAGTTAAATTCCCAGCACCCACATGATAGGTCACAACTGTCTGTTGTTAGGGTCCAGAAAGTGCATTACAAACCATATTAACACAGATCCTAGGTAAGCAAGAATGGTTTATAGAACACATACCACAAGACTGATCAGTCAGGACCATAGAAGGGACTCAGGAACCTAATTTTGTGGTACCAGTCTGTTCTTGGGGCAGGCTTTTTATAGGAAAACCAGGTTCAGAGGTTTAAAAGACAAGGCGGGAGCAGTACAAAATTTTGCCTAACTAGACAAAAGTAGTATCAGCTAACCTTTAAGCTGATTGGTCCTGAGCGAGGTAAGAGGGGTGGTGGTAAATGGGAATTTCAGAGCACTGAGATAACAGCATAAGCATTATAATCATAACGTTTTGGCTTATTAGTGGCATTGTTCAGCGTCAGCTATGAATCATTACTTCTGGGAAGTGGAGTCTGGGAACCTGAACTTAATTTCACCTTATGAGCAAAATAGAGACTGAATGCAAAATGGCTACAGTTATGTTAAAAGGAGCAGGCCTCAACATCTGCAGTTTTATGAACTCCAATGCCTTTCTTCTGATCTCCTCAGGTATGAGACACACATATGGTATACATGTATGCAAAATATTCATACACATGAAATAAAATTCAAAAACTTTAAAGAAAACAATCAGCAGGGCACCAGCCTAAAGTCACAGAATAAGAGGCAGAAGTGAAACTCTTTGCATAATAGCAGGCATTTAGAAAGAGCTGAATAAATCTGAGTTACATAAGGGAGCATAGTGTCCTGGTATTGTACATCCCAAACTCTATGTTTCACCATCTCAAGAGTATATACAAAGACATCATTGTGAAGATATCATCCGACCAGATCTCATGGCAATACCTAAATAACAGATTCTTCACAAAGTACAGTGTTGAAATGCAAATATGATGATATTGTGTTAGTTTTCTGTTGCTTGGTCAAGATGCCTTTTATCAAGATAAAAAAGGAAGGGATTTCTTCTGGTACATGGTTCCAGGGGAATTAGCTCACAGTCGCTTGTGCAGGATATCATGGTGGTAGAAACATTTGGCAGAAGAAATTCTTCACCTAATGCCAGACAAGAAGCAAAGAATAAGGCAAGGAGGCAAGGAATAATACACCCTTAAAGACTTATCTCCAGTCTTAGACCCCATCTACAGAGTATCCTGACTCTTCCAAAGTAGCACCCCCATCTAAAGAACATGCACCCAAAATGTAACCCTGTAGAGATCTTTTTATTTCAAACCATACCATTCTGCCCTTGGCCTCCAAAGATTCATAGTCACCTCATAATGCTAAGTGTGTTTAGTCTACTGCCAAGAGTCCACCAAACTCTGTAACAATTCCAAAATGCGCTCCAAAGACTTAAGTTCAAGATCTATAATTTTTAAAGTATGTTCGTGTGTGTGTGTGTGTGTGTGTGTGTGTGTGTGTACATGACTACAGTTGTCTAAGGAGTCCAGAAAATAGTGTGGATCTCCTAGAGTTATAGGCACTATAAGCATTTGGACATAGTTCTAAGAATCAAACTTAAGCCCACTACAAGAGCAGTTCTTACTGTTAACAGCTGAGCAGTCTTGACAGCCATCTCAAATACTTAGATTCAAGATTCTTCTGAAACCCAAAACAAACTTAGCTATGAGCCCATATAAAAACAAGTTACATCTTCCAACATTCAAAGGCAAAAAACAAATGTTGCTATTATACAAGGATGAATACGAGTCCAAGATATAATTCCCGAACTTCATCTTTGTATACTTCCCATATAGAGAGGTAGTTGTATGACTCTAAATTGCATAAAGAGGCCTATGCATGCAGAGAAGACTTCTATCATACATTCAGAATCATGCATTTGCATTGGACCAAAGCAAGACTACAAATCAGCATTGGAAGCATTAACACATGGAAGAGGTGGGGAAAGGACTGAGGAATCCAGAGAGGATAGGAAGTCCATAAGAAGACCAAGACCTGGTTGGGGATTTAGCTCAGTGGTAGAGTGCTTGCCTGGCAAGTGCAAGGCCCTGGGTTTGGTCCCCAGCTCCAAAAAAAAGAAAAAAAAAAAGACCAAGACCAACAAAGTCAACTACTGAACCCGTGGGGACTCCTAGAGACTGAACCACCAGTGAGCACACAAGGGCTGCACCTAGGTCTACCCTGACATAGGTACTGTATGTGCAGCTTGGACTTCATGTGAGTCCCCCAACAACCAGTGCGATGGTTTACCCTGACTGTTGCCTGCATGCCCTTATGTGGCCTCAGTGGGAGAGGATGTACAGGCATCCAATGATAGTGGATAGTCATGCAGTGATTTGAGGTGCCAGGATGGGTTGGTACCCAGGAGAAACCTTCCCCCTTCTTAGGGGTAAAGGGGAGGGAGAAATGGGGGAAGGGGTCATGTGACGGGGAGACTAGAAGGAGAGTACCTACAATTAGGATAAAAAGTAAAATCAATTAATGGAAAAGGACACATAGCTCCATATCTGATGTTCACAGTGGGACTTTTGACAGCCTTTTGGGCTGATCACTGTGGCTTTCTTTAGCAAATATTCTGTATTTCTAGCATTCTGGGGTCTCTATTGCAGCTTAAGATTCACATTCACAGCCCCCTGTATCATCTCTCAGAGGCTGTCTATGGGGGATCCTGACCTGATGAACATCTCCTGTCATCTGAGTCCTTCCTGTGAAATCTTGGTGGAATCCTCCATGACTACATTCATTGTTCTTGCACCGTGTAAGCCTGCAAAACCAGTATCATGTGAGTAGTACCAAGTTCAACTACAGAGACCCAGACCCTTTGGGTCACAACAGTACTGGCCTCAGATTCTGGGTGGCTGACTTGAGAAAAGTATTTCTTGAGGTGGCCCTATACCTCTCAAGAGAATGTCAAATGGATTTATAGTTTTACACCTGAGTTCATGATGGGAAGAGTTGGCCAATTCCCAAAATCTTCTGAAGACATCTTTTTTACTGTCCCTGTGCACACTGCATCTTTCCATTTTGTTTGTTTTGTCTCTGCTTGAGACAGGATCTCATGCAGCCCAGGGTACCTTCAGACTCACTATGTAGCCAAGAATTTTGAGACCCTGTCTCAAACAAATATAAGTGCTGAGATTATAGAAACTGCATCTAGTTTTCTAAAAAGTAAAATTTTCGTTGGCCTACAAAATAATGGTTTCATTATGACACATATATTGTCTACCCCAAAGTATGAACACTAAGCTGTCTTGAATTTTTTCTGTTTAAAGGTAATTAGTTCATTACCTTTAAACGTCACACCTGTGAAAGTCTCAGGACGTGGGCAAAAAGTAGGCAAATTCTTAGCTAGAACCTAACATGAGTGGCCTCTGGAGTGATACCAAATAGAGTATTTTGAAATTTTTGTAACCACTAGAGGCCTCCAGAACATTGCTTCCTGTCTGCTTTCTACTACATTCTGGTCTACAGAGCTCATACAGAATAGCAAAGCATTCTAAGCCTTCTCTAGACTACTCCAAACTCTTACAAATTCCTCCTGCAAAGCAATACCAGTTGTTACTGGGTGTGGTGGCTCAAACTGTAACTCCGGACCTTGGAAGCTGAAGCAGAATGATCACCAGATTTAGACAAGCCTAGGCTATGCATAGCTCCAGGCCAATCTGAACTACAAAGTGAGACCCAGAATAAACAACAAACAAACAGTCAACATTGTCAGACGGTCACAGCAGTGATTCTGCTTCCTCCACTTACTAGTGTTTATGTCTCTGTCACCAAATACCTGACAGAAATAACTTTAGCATGTCCTGGGCTTGTGGCAAAAGCATATGGCAGTAAGGAGAAGCCAGGGTAAGCTATAGCCCAGGCCTGTCCTCAGTGGCCTACCTCCTCCAGTAGGCCACCTTCTCACCTTTCACCAGTTGCTAATACCATAGTAATTCCACTGTTATAAATCTATCACACATTAGGCCGCAGGCCAACCTCAGATGGCATTCCTTAGGCACTGTCCACCTTTCACTAGAGAGAAGGTCTCTCCCTGACCTGGAGCTCATCAGGTAAGCTAGGCTGGTTGGCCAGAGAGCCCCAGGGATTTATGTATCTCTGCCTTGAGAACTCTGGGTTTACCAGAATACCCACCATTCCCAAATTTTGTTTGTTTGTTGATTGTTTTTGAGACTGGGTTTTCACTATGTAGCCTTGGCTGGCAGAACTCACATTTATCTCAAAAGTCCATTTATCTGTGCCTCCTGACTGCTGGGATTAAGGTGTGTATCAGCAGACCCAGTTCATACCCGTCTTTTTTATGTGGGTTCTGGGAATCGAACTCAAGTCCGCATGCTTGCACTTCAGCACCTAAGCCATCCCCCAGTCTTCAAATGCTGTATTTTAAATATTCCAAGAATATTCTTACATGTTTCATTGTCTCCTTCCTAAAGGATTCCCAGTATTCAAAGAATATAGAGTGAAGTCTATGAAAGAATCAATAAGCTTGCAGCTCAGATCTGTCCCACACTAACTCAGGAACCTGAGATGGGAGGACCACTTGTCCAGGGACTGGCTCATGGTTTCTAAAGTGAGAAGAAAGGGGTGAGTATGGACGGAGCCCAGTGGTGCACTGCTCAGCTAACATGCATGAGGCCCCAGGCTCAGTCTTCAACAATGGGTATAAGAACACCTCTGCAGTGCCTAAGATTTTACTGTGACACTCACTGACTAGTTTTCAAACTGACTGTGGGGGTTGGGGATTTAGCTCAGTGGTAGAGCGCTTGCCTAGGAAGCGCAAGGCCCTGGGTTTGGTCCCCAGCTCCGAAAAAAAGAACCAAAAACAAAAACAAACAAACAAACAAAAAAAAAAACCTGAGTGTGTTCGTGAGTGTTCCATTTCAGTGATCACATACGAGAGTAAAGAAAGGAGTGTCAGACCATGGTCATGAGGCTGTGCTGACCTTGGGCCTGTGCAAACAAGAAGGCAGTCATGACATACAGGGCAGGACAGAGCAAAGCTGACCCGACCTTACTGAAGCCAGAAGTGCATAAGCAGAAACAAACCATAACCTTCAGGAGTGTGTGCCCAGTAAGTTCCTCCCAGTCAGCCCCGGCCTGAAACTGTCGATTAGCGCCTAACAATCCCATCAGTTGCCAGTACAATGGGATTAACCTGTTGATAAGATCATAATGCTCATATTAACATGACCCCAGGTTCAACCGTTGACTCCTGTATTGCTACGTTGGGGACTAAGCCTTCAACACATGGCCTTTGTGGGCAATTTTCTATCCAAACCATGAACAATAAGAAAAAAGAATTTCCATAAATGTGTTTCTAAGATTTTTAAAACTCAGTCTATTGGTTGGATTATTCTGCCACTTTGTCTCTTGCTTCATCACCCATAAATACATAAAAACATAAAACTGCTTACAAAACTAATCATAATGTAGTATGCAACAGTTGGAGAAAACCACTGAAATAATGCCTCAGGTTCAATGCCTGTACACTGCAACCATGTGAAATTAGGAAAAAGGGTAACGATTATATTTCTAAACTCCTATATTGTTCATCTCTGCTTATCCTTTCAACCTTAGACTCACATTCTTCTTCTTTTTCTGATTCAGCCTTATTTTAATAGAAAGGTTCTATATGTCTGGGTTTTTTCCATTTTTTTAAATTGGGTATATCTTATTTACATTTCAAATGTTATTCTCGTTCCCAGTTTCCTGTCCATCAGCCTTCTAACCCCTCCACCTTCTGTTATGGATGTTCCCCTCCCCATACTCCCCCCATTACCGCCCTCCCCCCAACAATCACGTTCACTGGGGGTTCAGTCTTGGCAGGACCAAGGGCTTCCCCTTCCACTGGTGCTCTTACTAGGCTATTAATTGCTATCTATGAATTTGGACCGCAGGGTCAGTCCATGTATAGTCTTTGGGTAGTGGCTTAGTCCCTGGAAGCTCTGGTTGCTTGGCATTGTTGTTCATATGGGGTCTCGAGCCCCTTCAGCTCTTTCAGTTCTTTCTCTCATTCCATCAACCAGGGTCCCATTCTCAGTTCAGTGGTTTGTTGCTAGCATTCACCTATGTATTTGCTGTATTCTGGCTGTGTCTCTCAGGAGAGATCTACATCCGGTTCCTGTCAGCCTGCACTTCTTTGCTTCATCCAACTTATCCAGTTTGGTGGCTGTATATGTATGGGCCACATGTGGGGCAGGCTCTGAATGGGTGTTCCTTCTGTCTCTGTTCTATACTTTGCCTCCCTATTCCCTGCCAAGGATATTCTTGTTCCCCTTTTAAAGAAGGAGTGAAGCATTCGCATTTTGGTCATCCTTCTTGAGTTTCATGTGTTCTGTGCAATGTGGATAATTCAAGCATTTGGGCTAATATCCACTTATCAATGAGTGCATACCATGTGTGTTTTTCTGTGATTGGGTTACCTCACTCAGGATGATATTTTCTAGTTCCATCCATTAGCCTATGAATTTCATAAAGTCATTGTTTTTGATAGCTGAATAATATTCCATTGTGTAGATGTACCACATTTTCTGTATCCATTCCTCTGTTGAAGGGCATCTGGGTTCTTTCCAGCTTCTGGCTATTATAACTAAGGCTGCTATGAACATAGTGGAGCACTTGTCTTTGTTATATGTTGGGGCATCTTTTGGGTATATGCCCAAGAGAGGTATAGCTGGGTCCTCAGGTAGTTCAATGTCCAATTTTCTGAGGAACCTCCAGACTGATTTCCAGAATGGTTGTACCAGTCTGCAACCCCACCAACAATGGAGGAGTGTTCCTCTTTCTCCACATCCTCGCCAGCATCTGCTGTCACCTGAGTTTTTGATCTTAGCCATTCTCACTGGTGTGAGGTGAAATCTCAGGGTTGTTTTGATTTGCATTTCCCTTATGACTAAAGATGTTGAACATTTCATTTTTAGGTGTTTCTCAGTCATTGCATTCCTCAGCTGTGAATTCTTTGTTTAGCTCTGAACCCCATTTTTAAGAGGGTTATTTGTCTCCCTGCGGTCTAACTTCTTGAGTTCTTTGTATATTTTGGATATAAGCCCTCTATCAGTTGTAGGATTGGTAAAGTTCTTTTCCCAATCTGTTGGTTGCCGTTCTGTCCTAACCACAGTGTCCTTTGCCTTACAGAAGCTTTGCAGTTTTATGAGATTCCATTTGTCGATTCTTGATCTTAGAGCATAAGCCATTGGTGTTTTGTTCAGGAAATTTTCTCCAGTGCCCATGTGTTCGAGATTCTTCCCCATTTTTTCTTCTATTAGTTTGAGTGAATCTGGTTTGATGTGGAGGTCCTTGATCCACTTGGACTTAAGCTTTGTACAGGGTGATAAGCATGGATCGATCTGTAATCTTCTACATGCTGACTTCCAGTTGAACCAGCACCATTTGCTGAAAATGCTATCTTTTTTCCATTGGATGGTTTTGGCTCCTTTGTCAAAAATTAGGTGATCATAGGTGTGTGGGTTCATTTCTGGGTCTTCAGTTCTATTCCCCTGGTCTATCTGTCTGTCTCTGTACCAATACCATGCAGTTTTTATCACTACTGCTCTGTAATACTGCTTGAGTTCAGGGATAGTGATCCCCCCTGGAAGTCCTTTTATTGTTGAGGATAGTTTTAGCTATCCTAGGTTTTTTGTTATTACAGATAAATTTGCAAATTGTTCTGTCTAACTCTCTGAAGAATTGGATTGGTATTTTGATGGGGATTGCATTGAATCTGTAGATCGCTTTTGGTAAAATGGCCATTTTTACTATGTTAATCCTGCCAATCCATGAGCATGGGAGATCTTTCCATCTTCTGAGGTCTTCTTCAATTTCTTTCTTCATAGAGTTGAAGTTCTTATCATACAGATCTTTCACTTGCTTGGTTAGAGTCACACCGAGGTATTTTATAGTATTTGGGACTATTATGAAGGGTTAGACTCACATTCTTAACACTGTTGATTGGGCCAGAATGGGATTCTGACACAAAAGCTGAAATACGAATCTAAACCAAGAAATATATAACAAAGATCAATTCGAAAAGAGTACAGGACTCTCCAAATAAGTCCTCTAGAAAGTTCAATTAAAATAGAGAGCATCTAACAACTGGGACTAAAGTTGAAAGGACCTGAAAAAACAAGGAATCCCCAGGAGACTATAACCATGAAGTATCGGAAAACTCAGAGGCCAGTAATCCAGTTTGAAGTTATGACATGTTGCTGAGTTTCCCTGAAGTATGAGAGTCTAGAACTGTCTTCCTTCTAACCTTCAACCATAAAACACAGCTAAAGTACCTATTCTTGAGCTACTAAGTTTTACTTCCCTTCTATCTTTACAACCCTCCCCCTTTTCTAGCACTCTTTGGATCAAATAAAAAGAAACATAGTAGGTTAAAATATTTCCAGCCAAACGTGGTGGTGCATGCCTGATATCCCGGCACTTAGGCAGCCCAGGCGGAAAGGCTGGAAGTACAAGAGCAGCCTAAGGCTGTATCACATCCCAAAGACTTTCCTCAGCAATAGACATTTACTACCAGTTTAAAGCCAGCCTGGGGCTACATGATATTTCAATCACTGTCCTTGCCATTGAGAAACACCACTAGTTCAAGGCCAATCTGGATTACTTAGATCTTTTCAGCTTAGCCTATGGTACATAGCACAAGACACTGTCTTAAAAAAAAAACTCCAGTCACAGGCCTTTGGTTTGGTCACTTGAGAAAATGCTGCCACTCTTACTTCCTAAGGCTTTAAAATTTTTATGTGAGTGAACTTTTGCCTACACGTATGTCTGTGCCTGATGTTAGTGAAGGCAAGAGAAGGTCTCAGATCTCCAGAATGGGAGTTGTCAATGGTTATGATCTGCAGTGTGGGTGCTGGTCCCCTGCAAGAGCAGCCAGTTCTTCATAGCTAAGCCTTTTCTCTAATGTGAACCTCTCCCCATCTTGACAGGAAAAGCTGAGGCTTCTGATGACAAAAAAAAAAAAAAAAAAAAAAAAAAAAATCTGCCATAAACCATTCCAAACATAACATTATAGCTGCAGGAGCCATGCTATCAGAGTGACACTTCAGCAGTGGGCACCTGTGCATAGCTTCCTCATGATGCCCTCAGAGTATTCAAAATGACTGGAGCTAGCATGAAGGTAGTCCAGCTAGTTAGTTAGCTGGTTGGTTGGCTACCTGGTTGGCCGGTTGGTTGGTTGGGTGGTTGATTGGCCGGATGGTTGGTTTGCTGGTTGGTTGGTAGTCCTTTGTTCAAAGAATTTTGAGCACCAGAGAGGGGATATCTGTTAATTAGGCAATCAATCCCCACTTCCCATTTCAGCTCATATAAAGGAAAAATAACATTAAAAGGAATATTAGGAATAAGGGGCTATTATTACCATTATCCATGACTTAATAGTATGTAGCAGTGTTTCAACAATGCTTCACTCTTTGAACCTTCCCAGGGAAAGGTACCTAATGTGTCTCAAGATTATTAGTGATATTAATATGATTGCTTGACAATGAATAATGAAATGTGCCAACATTTGGAACACTTGCTTAATTCAGTAACTCATTATTTTCTAAATGGCCAATGCGTATTACAAAATTATCCATGGGAAATATGCACTTGAGTTCCACATGCATTGGGCAGGGAAGAAGGTTCAGGTGAAAGGTGAAAGCTTGAAGACCTGAGCTCAGATCCCCACACCCATGGAAAAAGCCAGACATGTCAGTGTGTATCTGCAATCCCAAACATGAGGATTTGCTGGCTATACAATCTAGCTAAATCAACACGCTCCAAATTCAGTGAGATACCCTCTCTCAAAACATACAGTGGAGAGGTTGGCAAGATTGCTCACTGGGTAAAGATACTTGCCCCTAATCCTGAAGACCTGAGCTTGCTGGAATGAGAACTGATTCTCTTAGCTGTCCTCTAACCTCCACTAGCCTCTGAGCATTGTGCTATGCCCACATCCACTCACAAACAAAATATTAATGATAATATTGTGAAAACAAAATGTTAATAAAAAGCAACAGAGGAAGATATTATGCACCTTAACACACATATGCACATAATGCATACACTACACATATATACTACAAAATAATAAACGTTATTATGTAATAGATTAAATGAACTTTTTCACAACATCACATCTTATAATAATTGCTATTATTAGAGCTAATTATTATTATCATTATTATATGTATTCATGTATTGACTTGGTTGTTCGAGACATGAACTTTCCCCCAATTACATAATAATTAATTCGTTTTTCCAGACAGGGTTTCTTTGGGTAGCTCCGACTGCCGTGGAACTCACTTTGAAGATCCGCCTGCCTCTGCCTCCTGAGTGCTGAGGTTTAAGACATGTGCCACCAAATCTATAAAACCTTCACATACAATCTGTAGAAAAAGATTCCTTGCCTATAATAACCTTGAGTCACTGAATTTGTTAAGAATGGACTGCCACACGATGGTTTAATGACTGTCAAATTAATCGAGTACAAACTATTTTCCCAACCGACCTCTGCTTCATTTAACTTTGCTTTTATTCCGCATTGCAAAGCGCCTTGGGAATTATCGCTGCTGCTGCAAATCTACAGAATCTTCTTACTGGAAGTAGAGTGGACTAACATGTTGGGGAGGCAGGATGAAAGTTTCCAAACTAACACTTTAACAGTGATTTCTTAATTTTCCTTAATATCCATCAAGACCAACCCCCAAGAACTCCAGTAAGAAAACTGTAGTTGTCAGAGCGCGCATCTCAAGGCGTCTGACATCATCACGCACACGCGCACACAAGCTGAGTCAGGGGCCTGCCCTAGCCTTGCCTCCAGCTGATTGGTGAGCCCGGGCATGGTCGAAGATGCCATTGGCTGGCGACCGACCAGACCGATCCCCCTCCTCAAGAAGTCTCCCCAGTGAGGAAGCTTCCCCATCGCAAAGCTGCTAGACGTGCGGGCAGTCTCAGCTGGCCACTGGGAGTCGCCAACACCCTCTCTTGGGCTCCAGGGCCGCAATCACTACCGGGGATCTCCAGCAAGTCTTCCGGACCCACGCGTAGAGGAGGTGGTGCCACCGCGCGCAAACCTGGCGCGGTCGTGACGTCAGGACTACGCTAGATTGGCAATTGGCTGGAGGCATGTGGCGCGGACGGGTACTGGCGCGAGGGATTGGATCAGCTCTTAAGGGGCGGGGTCTGGAGGCGGAGCATGCTGCGGAGAGCGTTGAAGTACGGCGCTCCGCACAGCTTCTCGACACTCCTGTCTGGAATCGCTGGTAAGCCTCCCTTGTGCTTGGGGAAGGATGGCGAGAGGGGACCAGGAGGGGTCGGGTGGCTGTATGAGGCTGAGATGACACGGTTTCCCAGCTTGGCTCGCCATAGTGGCCTTTGACGTTCGGGGCTGGGTGCCTGGTCCTAGAAAGCGTTGGGTGGTCGGATGCAACCCAGTAGGGGAGCTGGTCCTCAGGGTTGTCCGTGGAAACGCCCTGAGAGCGATACAGCAGTCCGAGAAATGTAGTGGTTCATAACCCTTGGGGAGTTGAGAAAAATCTGGTCTTCGCCCCAGTATGGAACACTTGACTTGTCTTCTTCCAAAAATAAATAGGTCTACTCCTAAGCTTTCTTCTACAATAAGAGAGATTTGCAGGTGTTGTGGTCGGTAACTGTCAACGTGGATTTTATTGATGAAAACGCTTCTCTTATATGTTCTTAGGTCTTTTTCTTGAGTTCGATGATGTGCATTTGTACTTTCCGCGTCTTTAAATGAATGAGAAAATGTCACTTTATCCTGTAATCATTGAAGTCCATTCTTTATATCCTGGCATTATGAGTTAAGACGTTATTTCAGAAAGTCTAATAATTCTGCACGTTAGACATCTACTTAGCGAGGATTTTAAATTAATTTATAAGTGTTGTAGATAAATCCTGTGAGTTGAAGTCCACTTTCACTTCTAACAGTGCTTGTATTAGAATGTCTGTACTACATTTATATGCCATTTAGAAAACCATAATACAAATGACTTTTCTCTATGTTAGTGTTCTAGGTCAGATCAAACATTCTGTCACAATGCCTGAAATCAATACCAGCAATCTTGATGAAAAACAGGTTCAGCTTCTAGCAGAGATGTGTATTCTTATTGATGAAAATGACAATAAAATTGGGGCTGACACCAAGAAAAATTGTCACCTGAATGAAAACATTGACAAAGGTACTGTCTTAAGGTATTCTTTGTTATAAAGTGATTTGTCTAGACATTTCTAGTTAGCTGACAAAAATATTGAGATGAAAGGAATGCTTTCTCTTTTGGGGTTTGGAGAGGGTGTCTCACTGTGTACAACTCTGGCTGGCCGGTTGTCATAGAAATCTGCCCCCCTGGAACAAAAATATTCATAGGAGATATGGAGACAAAGTTTGAGCAGAGACTGAAGGAATGGCCATTCAGAGCCTGCCCCACATGGGGATCCATGTATATATACAGCCACCAAACCTAGACAATATTGATGAAGCCAAGAAGTGCATGCTGACAGGCGCCTGATAAAGCTGTCTCCTGAGAGGCTCCTCCAGAGCCTGACAAATACAGAGGTGAATGCTAGCAGCAAACTATTGAACTAAGAATGGGATCCCTGTTGGAGGAATTAGAGAAAAAGTTGAAGGAGCTGAAGGGGCTTGCAATCCCATAAGAACAGCAATGCCAACCAACCAGAGCTCCCAGGGACTAAACCACTACCCAAAGAGTACACATGGACAGACCCATGGCTCCAGCTGCTTATGTAGCAGAGGATGGCCTTGTTGGGCACCAATGTGAGGAGAAGCCCTTGGTCCTGCCAAGGCTGGACCCCCCAGTATAGGGGAATGTCAGGGCGGGAGGCAGGAAGGGGTGGGTGGTTGGGGAGGAGGAACACCCTGTTGGAAGAAGATAGGATGAGGGCTTATGGTCTGGAAACCGGCAAAGGGAATAACATTTGAAATGTAAATAAAGAAATATATCCAATTAAAAAAAAAAGAAATCTGCCCCCCCCGCTAAGTACTAAGAGATCCATTTCTGAATGCTAATTTCCCTTTCATGCTAGTTAAATGGTGTAGAAATAAAATCTACCTTTCTATGTCTCCTGTAATATTTCCCTCCACTCATTTTATTTTGGAATCATAAGGAAGGAATAGACCATTAATGATAGTTCTCATGTCTGTCTTTCTAAAGATTAGAGAAAGGAGAAGTTATTGAAGAGAAATATGGACCACACACACACACACACACACACACACACAGAGAGAGAGAGAGAGAGAGAGAGAGAGAGAGAGAGAGAGAGAGAGAGATGCAAATGGCCTGGGTTAACTGGCCTGGGTTAACTATTCCTGAAGGAGCATCTGACATGCATCAAAGCTCCCGTCCCTTTCTCCTGAGTCTTGCTGGTTTTCTAGAACTGTTCTCCATAACAGCCACAGAGAACTTCCTGTTAGGAGACTGGAACACAGCTGCACTGTCAGCAAGTTGCCTTCTCAACTGCAGGAGGGAGAAGTGGAGAAATAGCCAGCACACTCTGACCAATCATATCTGTTTTGCTTTTAGGACTAATACATCGAGCTTTCAGTGTCTTCTTGTTTAATACTGAAAACAAGCTCCTGTTACAGCAGAGATCGGATGCTAAAATTACCTTTCCAGGTTAGTGTACTTAAGGAATAAGGGAGACTTTGCTGGGAACGGTATTCAGTCTGACTGAACTTCTTGGAGCCAAGGTCCAAAAGGAACAGCCAGGCACCTGGCTTCATTTGTATTTTATATTAATAATCTTATCCAGTGAGTATAATCTTAATCCCTGAATTATCTGTATATTTTGATCTTGATTAAGAAAGCATTAAAACTTAGCCATAAATGTCTTTCAGAAAATACGTCTGGGAACCTGTTATAATTAACTTAAAACTATCTGATTGCTTATAAAAATTTTTCCTTGGTCTTTCAAGGATTTGAAGAAAATTCTTCTTTGTTCATATTAATATTTTCCAGGTTGTTTCACCAATAGTTGCTGTAGTCATCCATTAAATAACCCCGGGGAGCTGGAAGAAAACGATGCCATGGGTGTCAAACGAGCAGCACAGAGGCGCTTAAAGGCCGAGCTGGGGATACCCTTGGAAGAGGTAAGGGGTCTCATCTCTGTCACCGAGCAGCCCACAGCCCAGCTCTAAGCAGGCTGAGACTGGTTGTTACCAGGAAGAAGTTCTCAGCAGTGCTTCCAGCGGAACCAGAACTGTGTGCGCTCTTGGCGAGTGCGCTTCCAGTAAGTTCTATTACAGAACAGCATGGAGCCAAAGCTTGCCTTAAATTCTTGATGCTCCTGCCTCAGCCTCCCACTGACTGGGATTGCAGTAGTTCGTGGTTTGATTTTCCAACTTCCTGATAGATAGAATTAACCCCTCAATAAGGATGTCGTATGCATTTTTATTGCTTTGGTTTGGTTTTACTGTTCTGGTCTTTGCTGCCCAGCTCTCACTGGCCTCCAACCAACAATATGCTTGGTTTTGCCTCCTAAATGCCGGGATTATTGGCACACGTTCCAAACCCAGCTAAGTTTTTATTCTCTTTTTTAAGAAATACCTTTTTAGATTTGCTTATTTTATTTTGTATGTCTGAGTGTTTTGCCAATATTTATATGCACCATATGTGTGCCTGGTGCCCAAGGACACCAGAAAAGAGGGTGTTAGACGCCCGTGTGTGTGCTGGGAACTGGATCTGGATCTCCTGGTGGGCACTGCTGAGCCCATCTCTTCAGCCTCTTTTTTTTTTTTTTTTTTTTAAACAATACTGATTTTTACTTTATGTCTGTTTTCCTGCATGTATCTCAGTGTGCGCCATCTACATACAGTACCAGAGGAAGCCAAAAGAGGGAGGTGAATGCCTTGGAACTAGAGTTTAGGCCAAGTGTTAACTGCCGTGTGGTGCTGGGACTCAAACCACAGTCCTGTGGAAGAGCAAGACAGCACTTTTAACTCTTGCGCTACCTTTCCAGCCTCCCTCTCTTTTTACTTTATTTTATTATTTATTTATTTTTGAGATTCAGTGGATCAGTGAGATCTGATGTGGCTCAGTCTGACCTTGAACTTGAAGATGACCTTGATCTGATGAGCTGCCTCTATTTTCCTAGTGATGAGAGTGCACACCATGGTTCTGGGGATGGAACCCAGGGCTTCATCCATGCTTGGCAAGCCCTCAGTGAGCTAAATCCCAGCACTCAGAAGGCAGAGGTAGATGGTTCAGAGTTTCAGGTCAGTCTTATCTATGTAGAAAGTTCTAAGCTAACCAGGGCTACATGGTAAAACTTCACCTCAAGAATAGATTAGATAGGTAGGCAGGCAGGCAGGCAGGCAGGCAGACAGACAGACAGACAGACAAGGCTACATGGTAAAACTTCGCCTCAAGAATAGGTTAGGTAGGTAGACAGATAGACACACACACACACACAGATTGATAGAAAAAATGTTTTTAGAAGGAACAATTCCAAGGAAAGAAAAGTTTATTTCAATTCATTCAGATTTGTGGTTCATGTTCCTAATGAAAACATTCATTAGCTCTGATTTGATCAATTATAATAGCCAATTTGATCAAAACTTTGTGGTTTTAAGAAACAAATTTTAGGGCTAGCTAGCCTAGAGCTCATTGTAGACTGGGCTAGCCCTGAACTCCTAGAGATCTGCCTGCTTCAGCTTCCAGCCAGCATGCTAGGACTAAAGGAGTAGAGCACCAGGCCTAATTAAACTGTCCTCTTTGAAGATTAAGACAAAGTGTCTTCTCATATGCAGTTGAAATGGTAAATGTTTTTCTGTAATAGCAACTATAAAAAACAGATGCTACATTCTGGCTTGAACAACTACTTTTTGATATTTTGAAAAAAAATTAACTTATGTTGGGCCTCAGGAATAAAAAATTTAGACACTCAAGACTAATAATTTTTCCATATATTCAAAAGCTCTGATTGTGAAACTGTGCTGCTGTCATTCAGGATACTGTTAAAGGACTGGAGAGATGGCTCAGCTAGGAGCACTGGCTGCTCTTCCAGAGGACCCATGTTTACTACTCAACGCCAATATGGCGGCTCACACTGCTCTGTAACTCCAGGTCTAGGAGATCAGTTACCTGCCTCTAGTCTCCAGGGCACCAGGTACACACCTGGGACACAGGTACACATGCAAGCGACACACTCATACACAAAAACATAAATTTAAAAAATAAGATATTCTTGAGACAGATGTGTTAATTTTAAGTTCTGTTTTGTCACTAGTCAGTTTCCTTCTCTTTGGCTTTGTTTGTTTGTCTGAGACATGTCTCAGTGTGCATCCTTACTAGCTTGGAACTCACTGTGCCCTAAACTCAAGACCTCTGCCTCCTGAGTACTGGGACTAAAGACTGCACCACCTCATTGATAGTATTATTAACTGATTTTTCTCTTTATGTTGCAGGTCGATCTAAATGAAATGAATTATCTAACAAGAATTTACTACAAGGCCCAATCTGATGGTATCTGGGGTGAACATGAAATTGATTACATTTTGTTCCTGAGGAAGAATGTAACCTTGAATCCGGATCCCAACGAGATTAAAAGCTATTGCTATGTATCAAAGGAAGAGCTCAAAGAAATTTTGAAGAAGGCAGCCAGGGGTGAAATTAAGTTAACTCCATGGTTTAAGATTATTGCAGACGCTTTTCTCTTTAAATGGTGGGATAACTTAAACCAATTGAGTCCTTTTGTTGACCATGAGAAAATACATAGAATGTGAATGTGTAAATGATTTGAGATTTTTTTTTCTACCTACTAAGAATGGTTTGATTTTGTTTTAAATTGGGCTCCCTTGTATGATACATAGATATTTTACAACCAGAATTTGTTTTGAGAAAAGAAAAAAAAAAAAAAAAAAAGAAAAATTCAACTATCTTACAGTTACATATATATATGTATATACATATATATATGATGCTTGTAAAAGATATTTAGGAGAGGTTATTATGAAATTATGCCATAAGGAAAACTTAATTTAGCCTGTACAAATACCTGGCTATGACAAGATTAAAGGAATAAGTAGAACTCCTCATGTTTTACTTTCTGACACTTTCAGAACACTTTGCTAATTGCCAAGTGTTTTTTTATATCATTAGATTTTTATCATAGAAAATTGAACAGAGGACACTGCTTAGCTGCTTTGAAACAGCACTAAGAGATTAAACGAACTTGGGGTACAGCTCAGTGATACCATGATTGCCTTGCAGGCATGATGTCATGGGTTGTCAAGTCCCTAATCCTAAAGATAATTGTAACAACAATAATAACAGAGAGCAGGTTCAGAGGAAAGCAAGTGGCTCCCTCAACCTTCACACAGGATGATGAATTTCAGGAACTCCTGTATAACCAATATTCTGGATGCTCAAGCCTATAGAAAATGATAGAACTTATAAACATCTTCCCCACATTTCATCTCTGGCATGGTCGTAGCACTGAATTCAGTGTAAATGCTAATGTAAATGATTGTTGTACTATGCTTTATGATAAGGAGAAATCTGTATGTGTGGTACAAATCAAATATTAATATACAATTGCTTTGAACCCTTGGGTGTTTGACCCACACATTTGAAAGGTCAGTTCTGTATACTAATTTTTGTCATTCTCAGTTGATTTTGTGCTTTAACCATCCTGAAATTATTTTACTATTTAAAGATGACTGTTACATTTGGTAGTCTTGGTAACTGATTAGCTATTCTGCAATCTGTTTACAATCAGAGTGAAAAAGATGGGTTAATCTTAAGATGAGAGTGAGCTATGCTTTAAACAGTTGAGAAAACCTTTGGCACTACCACCACTGGCCTGGCTTGTCTTTGGGTCTGGCCTGTGTCGAATGATTAGTAGCATTCGCACCCCTTTGTTAAGACAACCAAAAACAAGAAAAACTGGGGAAGTGGGAGGGGTGTTTTGAGACAGGGTTTCTTTCCCTGTGTAGCCCTGGCTATTCTAGAACGCAGTCTGTAGACCAGGCTAGCCTCAGAACTTAGAGATCCATCTATCTGCTAAGTGTTGGGATTAAAGATGTGTACCACATGCCCAGCAACAACCAGAATTTTAATGGGTGATACCAAGGGTCCCATAATGGGCTCACTGCACCATAATCAGGGCTTAATTTAGAGGTGGAAGTGGGAGGGAGTGGCAATGAGGGATGTTCGGAATAGGCACATGCTAAGATTTGATGTTATAGAATAGGGATATACTGATATGTGTTTTCACTAATCTTTTTAAAACTTTCCACAGGTGTGTCAAATTTGAGCTCTTCAGACAGCTTTATTCTTAAATGGTGCATAATAATTTTTTTTCTTACAAAAATTTTGTAAATCTAATTTCTTGGTAACTCAGAACAGTTGATTTATCATTGGGGATATGACTATGTAGCAAGTATTTATTGAAAATTAAAAATAAATTATTTTAATATTGTCTGGCTTGTTAATATCTGGGTATAATGGTTAATCTGTATATTGTATCTTAAATATGATAAATGCTATGTACCTTTAGCATTTAAAATACTTGTAGTTTTATTTTCTAAGAATTGGCTGACTGCACATGATTAGTTCCCAGTAGTTTATAAAGCCAGTGGTTATTACATTGAACAGTAGTCTTAAACTATAACCTGGGACTGCAAGGGTTGGATATTGCTTTATTGCCAGAATGCTGTGAGGACGTGATGTGTACGAATAGCTGGGTCCCATAAACTCCTAGTATGAGTATAATATATATACACACACACACATACACATACATACATACATACACACACATACCCTTCCTGGAGCTGAGGACCGAACCCAAGGCCTTTGAGCTAAATCCCCAACCCCACAAGCATCTTTTAAAATAAGAAATTGTATCCCTCCCCCAAAGCATAGCTACCTCTGACCTTAGGACTGTAACACAGATGTGTTAGTCTTGAAGGATAGTTAAGGTGTTTGGTTCTTTATTGTATTCTTTACCCTACTGGATGGGGGTGGGAACAGTGGCTTTTGAGTGGAGGAAACACATTAGCACGACATGCCTAAAATGGATCCTAGCTAAAGTTGTCTTTATTCCCTGGGACACATCTGGTGAGGTGGTGACATTCCCTTAGTTGGATCAGCCTCATCCATTGGACCCTTACCAGGGTACGAAGGACAGAAATCTTATTGGTTGACTACCTTGCAAAGGTAAACTATTTTTTTAAAAGGTTTTTGCTTTTGTTTTTTAGCCTTACTTTCTACATAGTGAATTTGAGCATATTATACTTGTATATCTGGCAGACAGCTTTCTGCCTTAAATTTTTATATTCATGTATGTGGTATTGTTAAGGTCAGGAATTTCCAGAGAATAATATCCCAGGCTCAAATAGTTTGCAAAAGCAAAGGGTGTTTATTCAGCTGAATCTCCTGCATGCAGGGGTCTCCCTATTTGGGAATGGAGACGCCTTGTGAACTCTCAGGCCCAGCTCTTTCTGTTGGGAATTCCAGGGAGGGGTTGTACCCTTACATCTTGAGTGGGTAGCTCTGTCTCTAGGGCCCTGGTGTAGGAGGTTGCTTACTCATTCTAGCTATCTTCTTACTCCGGGCCAAATGACAAAGATGTCCTCGGATTGTCTGCCCGAGGCTGTGGCTGGCTACCACAGGTTCCTGGATCCAGGTTCTCATTTCTGGGACACAAACTAGGCCTAGTCTCCCAAACTGCCAGTTTGCAGCCTGTTGTGGAGTCAGCCTGGCTCTGGCTAATTCAGTCCTCACAGTATGTATGCACATGTGTGCCAGGATGGCATACATGTAAAGACTAGAGGAGGAAGTTAGGCGTCTTAGGTCCTCTCTGAACATGAAGGTAGGCTTGCTGGCTAGTGAGCTCCTCTGATCTACCTACCCTTGTCCCTGATCTACCTAACAATGCTAGGTTATTAGGACAAGGGAATCATGGCTTTTACATGGGTACAGGGGGTTTGAACTCTGGTCCTCTTCCCAGCAAGAGCATATGCCTCCTAAGCTGCCATCTCCATCTTCACATCCTTTATGCTAGATTTATGGTCTGCATGGTTGAGATTCCCAAATGTACATTTTAGCATAGAAATCTGTTACATTCATAGAATGGGATGAATGAACAACATGGAGCATTCAGACAAACATTCCATGCTAGAAAGAAATGAGCTACGGAGAGGATGGATTCAATCCATAAAGTGCTGGCTGATAATCATGAGGCCTGGTTTTGGATCCCGGCCACTCCTGTGACAGCTGGGTACTTAGGCATGTATCTTGAACCCAATGCTGACTGAGGGCAAGCAAAGGTGGATTTCTGGAGCTGATTGGCCAGCTAGCCTAATCAAATCAATAAACTCCAGGTTCAGAGAGAGAGAGAGAGAGAGAGAGAGAGAGAGAGAGAGAGAGAGAGAGAGCTCAAGCCTCAAAGAACAAAGTGGAGAAGCTGAGCGTGCTAACTCATGCCAATCTCAATGCCAGGTGGCAGAGGCAGAACTCTGAGAATAGGCCTACAAATGAGAGCCCGTGTGGAAAACAAAGCAAAATAAATCCAACATTTTAGAGATGAACCTTACCATAAACACACACACACACACACACACACACACACACACACACACACACACAAACATACACACACACCACCCTGTGATTGGTATGTGTTGTGTTGAAGGAGAAGTTTGTACTCAAACCCTGCCTGATGAGAGACTTACCTAGAAGATTGGCTTGACTACCATTTCTTAATCGTGGCTCAGATTCAGACTCTGGCCCTCATTAAACAAACCCACTGGCATTTTTCTTGAGCCAAGAAATCAGTGACACACTCACATTCTCTGAGAAACTAGATCTCTCCTAGGTTCTCAAATTAACCCCTCTTTGTATATAGGACTGTCCTAGAACTTGCTGTGTAGACCAGGCTGGCCCCCATAGAGGTTCTCCCTCTGCCTGCGAAGGGTTGGAATCAAAGGTGTGCCACCATACCCAGCAGTCATACTACCTTTCAATAGGTGATACACTGTGAGTCCTTTTGTCTGTATCTGTGTCTATGTGTGTACACCTACCTATGTGTAGAAGTCAGAGGTCGAGGTCAGATGTCTTTCATCCATCACAAGCTACCTTATTCATCAAAACAAAGTTTCTCACTGGATCCAGAGCTAAGCAATTGGCTAGCCAGTGAGTTCTGCTCCACACAGAACTCCATGATACACCTCTAGTGCTAGGGTTACAGACACGTACCTGTACAGACACCACTTCTGGCTTTTACCTAGGGTGCTAGGGATCCAGATTCAGGCCCCCAAGCTTACATAACTCCTCATGTTTACGTAACAGGCACTTTACCATCTGTCCTCTTACATGGAGCTCCTACTAGTTTATGACATCCCAGCCGAACAGCTATAATGAGTAAATCCTTGGTACTTATGACTTGCTATTGAGCAATGAAAAGAACAAGTATGGTACCCACAATAGTAGGACAGGCCACTCTAGCATAGAAGCCAGAAACAAAGAGTAAGCACTCCATTACGATGGCTTGAAGTTCAAAGACAGGCCGTTGAAGTTGGAGGCCAGAATAAGTGTCTATGTCAGAATAATCGAAGTTTAAGGTTTGTTCACGGTGTATGTTAGCTGAATAAATGAAAGAATGTAGAATTAATGTCAAGTAGGGGCAGCAGCAGTGGCCATTCACAGCAGCAGACTTCTGAGGACTGCTGCCTACTACTTCCTGGGATGAGATTTAATCAGTTGGTGGAGCCACACGTCACCTACGCAGAAAAGAGAGTAACTGTGGGTATCAGTCCCTAAAGCCAGTGTGTCTTGTCCAGCAACTGATTACGGTGTTAACCTGCACACATCTCATGAAAAACAATACATCGCCCTCAGAAGAGACCGTTCATTTGGCCATGTAATGTATGATGTGTACAGAGTCCCTGCTGTGTTCTGTTTATGAAGAACAAAGGAGTATACACAAACTGAGGCAGAGAATGGTGTCCACTTAAGGGAACAGGTATAGCACCAGCTGGAGCGACTCTTTACCTCTTGGTTTCAAGGGTTAAACTTTTTTTTTCCCGGAGGTGAGGACCGAACCCAGGGCCTTGCGCTTGCTAGGCAAGCGCTCTACCACTGAGCTAAATCCCCAACCCCAAGGGTTAAACTTTTGCATCTAGAATACGCATTTTTATATTTTTTCTTCTACCTGGAACATGTGTTCTCTTAGTTTGCACCTGGTTGAATTTGACTCAAGACTTAAATCCTTACCTTCCATGTCATTCTGAACAGTTCTTCTAGACTGACAAATTGAAGTTATGAAAGCAACCTGAGTGGATCTGCCTATTGGTCAAATGAATGGATGAGTGAGTAAAAATTTCAATACCTACAGGTGTCCATCTTGCATACAGCAACCATAACTTTCAGGTCAAAGGCTGTTGGTATATTTCTTCAGGCAGACATCCCAAGAGTTCTGCTTTGGTTTCTGTGGTTATAATAAAGCAGCTTTGACCAAAAGGAAAGGGTCTATTTTATCTTACAGACCACAGTCCTTACAGAAGGAAACCAAGACAGGAGCTTGAAGCAAACCATGGAGGAATCCTGCTTACTGGATGGCTCCCTAGCTTATGTTCAGCTACCTGTTCTATAAAACCCAGTCCTGCCTGCATAGGGATGGTGCTGCCCACAGTGGGCTGAGCCCTCCTACACCAGGCAACAAGATGTGATCTCTCTGGCCTAGAACAGACTTCAGAAATTGAGTAGCTCTAAAAACCACTGGACCAAATTCCAGAGATGGCATTCTATGCTGACTCTGTCATGGTGCATTGCCTAATACAAGGAAAATAACAGAAAGGTGGGAAAATGGAGTATGGCTTTTGACACATAAGAATAGGGAAGCAGGGCTGGAGAGATGGCTCAGTGGTTAAGAGCACTGACTGCTCTTCCAGAGAACCTGAGTTCAAATCCCAGCAACCACATGGTGGCTCACAGCCATCTGTAATGGGATCCGATGCCCTCTTCTGGTGTGTCTGAAGACAGTTACAGTATACTTATATATAATAAATAAATAAACATTTAAGAATAGGGAAGCAAAGACCAGAAGTCCTGCTGAGAGTGCTGGCTCAGGTTGGAATCCCAGGATTAGATCCTAGAGGAGCAAGAAAATACTGATTCTCACTGGAAGTTAGGCCCAGCCTGTAACTACCTCAAAAAATATCATCTCTGAAAAGGAACAATATTTCACAGACTCCAAGTTCTTTTCCCATAGTGTCTATTGCTCAAACTAATACTCATTAGGGTTTTGCTGCTGTGAACAGACCAAGGCAACTCTTATAAGGACAACATTTACAGGTTCAGAGGTTCAGTCCATTATTATCAAGGCAGGAATATGATAGCATCCAGGCAGGCATGGTACAGGAGGAGCTGAGTTCTACATCTGAAGACTGCTAGCAGAAGACTGGCTTCTAGGCAGCTAGGATGAGGGTCTTAAAGCCCACACCCTCAGTGTCACACCTAATGCAACAGGGTCACACCTTCTACTAGTGCCACTCCCTGGGGCTGAACATACACAATCACAATTAGATAAGGTGACAAGCTAACATGGCTAATACCACGTAGCTAAAAGCCCATTAGTTAACCCTCAGAACACAGGCGTTAATTGCCCACACATCAGAATATAAATCTGAATATCATCAAGGACATCAAAGACAGGGCTGGTTGTGGTTTGAGTAAAAAAGGGCCCTATAGGCTCATAGGAAGTGGTAATATTAGAAGGTGTGACCTTTAAAATAGATGTGACTTTGTTAGGAAGAGTGTCTCACTAGCACAGGGGTGGGAGGAATGAGATCTCAAGCTCAAACCAGGCCTACTAGTGGCCTTCTCTTCCTGCTGCCTGTGGATCCAGACGAAGAACTCTCAGCTAACTCTCCAGCACTTTGCCTGCATACCTCCATGGTGATAACGAACTAAACCTCTGAACTGTAAGCCAGCCCCCATTAAATAGTTTTCTTTATAACAGTTGTGTCATGGTATCTCCTCACAGCAACAGAAACCTATGAATTTATTTTAGGAAATTGGACATTGTTTTAAAAGGCCCTAGCAATCAGACTTAAGAGGATTAATCCAAAGACCCTTAAGTCCAGGCAGAAATCACTATAGTGGCTCTCAAACCCATAGCTTCTTATTAGAGATTTATTCCAAACTGTGCCCAGAACCTGTTCACAGTAACAGCTCAGAAACTGTTAATGGGAGGAAAGAAAGAGGGAAGCTGGGTGTTTATAAACAGTTTACTGAGGAGGTGCTGGAACAGGGCCTGAGACATGGCCTGTGCCGAGCTTTGGGCCCTTGTTGAGCAAAGCTGTTTCTCTGTCTGTTTTCATGGATAAGAACATTTCCTGACAGTATCATGCACAGCCCGAAAAAGGGACAATTTACAAGCCTATCCCATCAAGCCTGAAAGCCACTTTTCTTTTAAAATCTTGGGATGTTTATGCTTCTGGCCACCAGCATCTTCAGAGTTTATGGCCTTCACAATACAATCATGGCATAAGGGCATCCTAAGGCACGCACGTGTACTTTGAAACACTCCTCGGAAGAACGTCAGTGAAATATATACTACCCATTGCTTGGGGCAGTCAAGTTTAGCCAGCAAATCCATGGAATCTTCTTCAGGTCCTAACCTTTGGCCTTTACCATCCATGAGCTCAGGATCTTTTTTTGTTTCCGTTTAGTTTGCTAGTTAGTGTGTCTATGTGTTACGGCACTCATATGGGCATCAGAGTACAAGTTGAAATATGCATCTTTCCTCTCATTCATGTTCTGAGGACCAAACTCGGGTCATCGGGCTTTGTGGCAAGTGCTTTTATCGGTAAAGAATCTTACCAGAATGCAAATTTTAATAAGTTAGCTTCTCTGATTCTGAGGAGCGATCTAGTCATGGGAGTTTGGCCAGTTATACTGACATCCAGCTACTTATTATCTATTAATAAGGCAAAACAAAATGTTAAATATACAGAGATAAGTACATATGTGCACTCAAATCAATTGAATTGCTTATATCTTTAATGATTCAGTATCCTAAGGTAGATAGACAGGACATGTTGAGTTTGACATACATCACAGTGTGTATCGTGCGTGCGTGCATGCGTGCGTTAGCGTCGTGCGTGCGTGCTGCGTATCGTGCGTGCGTGCATGCGAAAGCGATAACTTTGTAAAACTAACGTGCTTGCGTGTATTGCCTGCGTGCCTGCGTGCTTTGCGTGCTGCGTTTTGCGTGCTTGCGTGCGTGTGTGCATGCATCTCAGATAGAATTTCACGTGTCCTGGGCTGGACCCGTGATAGCTGGGGAGTGTAAGAAGCAGCCTGTGATGGTCCATCTTCAGTATGCGGTGTGCTTAGAGTTCATCAGAGCTGCGGATAAGCAGGAGGGTCTAGGCCGGTCTTTACTGCAGCTTCTGCTGGTACATGGCTCTCACAGAACTCGGAGACTTGGAAAGTTCCAGGTCATCTGCTGAGTGATTGAGCCCCCACAATCAGAAAAGAGGACAATCCCAAAGGCTCAAATTATTAACTAGACAAGCCTTTGTGTCCTAAACCAATGAAATGGGAGATTTGGGAAGGGGGCAAGTCCTGGCTTATGGGAGAAAAGAACAAGAATTTCCCAAGATAGAGGACCATATAAACCACCGTTTTGCCTCAAATCATCACACCAGCCATTTCTCTCTGCTGGCTTCCCTTTCTGTAGAACTGTAGGTTTAAAACTGCTCCATTTCCCCCAGTCTCTTGAATTTGTTGTGATCATATTCCAGCAAGAACAACTGGATTTCTGATCCTCTCGCCTATCTCCCCAGTGACAGATTATCAAACATGGACCACCACACCAAGTAAAACCTTGTTTCTTGTTGTTGGTTTTTTTTTTTTTTGTTTTTTTTTGGTTCTTTTTTTTTCGGAGCTGGGGACGGAACCCAGGGCCTTGCGCTTCCTAGGCAAGCGCTCTACCACTGAGCTAAATCCCCAACCCCTAAAACCTTGTTTCTTATTTACTTTTTGCCACTCTATTGCAGCCTTTCAACTTTACAACAGTTTGATTTCTACAAAGTTCACGGAGAACTGATGGTCAAATTACAAAAGCAAAAAAAAAAAAAAAAAAAAAAAAAAACCCTGCAAAAATATCTTGAAGTTTTAACTAAGTTTATGATTTATTTGCATTGGTAATTTTCCAGAATGTATGTCTGTGTGAGCATGTTAGATTCCCTGGAACTGGAGTTACAGACAGTTGTGAGCTGCCATGTCATTGCTGGGAATTGAACCCAGGTCCCCTGGAAGAGCAGCCAGTGCTCTTAACTGCTGAGCCATCTCACCAACCCCAAGAAGCATCTATTTTCTGTTAAATATGAATGCTAAATACTTCCCTTCTGGGAATATTTCAACCATTCTTCATGTTCAAACCCTGTCTGCTGAACCACACTGCCATCGGATCTTTCTGAACCAGCCACAAAAAGCCAATGGTGGTTTTGCCTTGGAAAGCATTCAAGGCCGGGCAGGGGAATGAACGCAAAGGTGGGCCAGCCAGTGCAAACTACTCGTTCACTTTTAAAGACGATAATGGGGCTGGGGATTTAGCTCAGTGGTAGAGCGCTTACCTAGGAAGCGCAAGGCCCTGGGTTCGGTCCCCAGCTCCGAAAAAAAGAACAAAAAAAAAAAAAAAAGACGATGATGCCTGGGGACTGGGAGATGGTTCTGCAGGTTCACCATACAAGTCTGGTGAGCTGACTTCAGCCCTTGGATGTAGTGATGCACAGCTGTAATCTCAGCTTTCCCAGGGTGACGCAGGAGCACAGGCAGGAGACTTGGCAGGAAACTAGTGTGTAAGGAGAGAGACCCTGCCTCAAAACAAGAAGTACTTAGCTTTTCACTTTTTCTTCCTTTGTTTTGCAAAGGAAGGACAAGTTAGTACTTCAGGTCACCTTATAAATAGGAAACTATGTTCTATAGATAAGGTGACCTGACATAGAAAATTTAGACTTTAAATTTTTTTCCTATTTTATTGTATGTGTATGAGTGCTTTGCCCGCATGTTGTTTGTATGCATGCATATAGGCTTGGATTTTGTCCAAAGTTCTTCAAGACCTTACCAGTCCATCTGAGTCCATGGAAGCAGCAAGCAGCAAGCAGCCTCCAGAATAAAAGGAGAATGAAAAGTTCTTCGGTGAGTTTCTCTCTACAAAGTCATGACAAGCAAAGATCAGCAACAAGATGTAAGGTGAACCAATGCCAGAGCCTCCTCCCACTGGCCGTGGGGTCATATTTCTATTCTTTCTAAACATCGTATGTCCTCTCATGTGTTTGCTTCAGCAAAACATCCTTTCACCTATCTTCCCCAACAAAACATCATATGACATAACTGAGTTTCCAAAGAAACCATAAATTACCACTTCGTGTGTGTGTGTGTGTGTGTGTGTGTGTGTGTGTGTGTGTGTGTGTACATATATACCTGCAGAGATGAGAAGAGAACATGAGACCTCCTGGAGTTGGGTTGCAGATGGTTGAGAACCACCACACTAATGGGAACTGTACCACAATTGGGTACGACTGAAACCCTCTGAGAACTTCTTTATCCAATGTAACAAACACAACGTAGTAGACGTGTGTCGTAGGGTGATGAGACTATCACTGTGATAAAACTCCAAAGAAACTTGGGGAGGGAAGGGTTTATTTAGCTTATGGTTCAAAGGAAATCAGGACAGGAACTCAAGCAGGACAAGGGCCTGCAGGCAGGAGGGGGGTGCTGCTTACTGGCTTGTTTCTGATGACTCTCTCAACCTGCTTTCTTACAGAACCCCGGACCACCAGCCCAGGGATGGCACCACCCATAAGTTCTCAGTTCTCCACCATTAATCACTAATTTAAAAATGCCCTACAGCTTACCTACAGCCTGATTTTATGGAGGCATTTCTGAGGTGAGGCACCCCTCTCTCTGATGACTCTAGCTTGTATCGAGTTGGCATAAAACTAGCCAGAACAACCCGATTTCGTTAAGTGATACCAGTTGAAAATAGATTCTTCAATAGATTTTTCAGTGGACCTAAGAGAACTAGACAACCCTGTGCGGCCACCATTCTGTCATTCAGCAAGTACACAATGAACCATTTAACAAAGCCTTTGTTAACCTGTCATCTTCGGTAACTCATCATCTGAAAGTCGGTGAGCCCTTGCTCCAGGTCCTATGCCTACACTGTTTTTTTCCCTTTTGTTTAATTCACTGAAATACTAACACTGCTGCCAAGTAAAGCTTGCTTTAGTGCGCATTGTTGCGTGTGATTTACATCAATGCTAGGCTCTTTTTGTTCCTCCTCCCATGTTTGCGCAACTTTTTTCATACTCAATAATTATCTTTATTTCTCTGGGGATAAAGTGTCCTAATCATAGCCACACAGTAGAAAGTCACCTAGACTAAAATCACCTGGAAAGAAACATTAGAGCACGCTGTACTTCAGGGTATTAAACACACGCATGCACGCACGCACGCACACATGCACACACACATGCACGCATGCATGCACGCAAATCTTAAAAAATATTTTCAAGGAAAACTTGACCTAGAATTTTTATAGCAAGTCGTAGGGACAGGGAAGACCTATCTTGAATCCACGAGTATATTCTCAACAAGTCATCCTAAACTGACTTACTCCTGAGGTGGAGAGCTGGGAATGTAGATTTTAAAAAGTGACAGTTTAGGAGCTAAAGAAAGGGTTCAGTCAGTAAAGTGTCTGTCCTGCAAGAACATGAATCCCCTGCACCCAGGTAACAAGCCAAGTGCAGCAGTGAGCACCTGTAAACCTGGTGACAATGCTGGGAGGAGGGGAGGAAGGGGAGGGTATCAGGCACACATTGGCTGGCCTGCCTAACGGAGTCACTGAGCTTCAGGCACAGCGACAGATCTTGTCTCAATAAATAAGGCAGAGAGGAGAACAGTTGAAGGCAACAATGTCAGCATCTGGCCTCCAAACACATGCACACATCCACATGAATATGTACACATGCATACACAGAGAGAGAGAGACAGACAGACAGACAGACAGACAGACAGACAGACAGACAGAGACAAACAGACAGAATAACATGGAAGACCAGACTGGACTCTCTACTCTGGATAGCTGACTATCTGGGTCCTGGGACAAGAAAGTGCATGTTCACGGGCCAACAAATTAATTATTAATGTGTTCTATGTACACAGGGTGGTTTTTCCCTCATTTTTCCATCTGAATATATTGTGAGACATAATGATTACCACAATAACAGGCAAGATGAAAACAAATGCCTATTCACTCAGATAGGACATCAATGACAGACCAAAGTATGAGTCCACCAGAATCCAGGTTGGTGACTCGGTGTGTTCATTTCCTTATGGAGCATGGAGCAAGGGTACATTACAATAATTTGGGTGACTTCAAAATGGCTGAGTCAATTCACAGTCCTTGCAATATAGAAGCTGCATCATGGAGTCTTCCTTCAATCAGCCGTCTATTTCTTGAATGCTCTAGCATTTTCCAAGATCATTTGAAGATGGTGGAGTGGGAAAGACAGAAAGGATGAATGGCTTAAATCCCAAGTGAAGATCCTTTGAGTTTACTCCACCCATCTACTAGTATCATTAGCCCCATGACTGTCACCATAGATCTGACTATCATTCTATCACTCTGCTCTACTAATCATTACTTTCCATGTCTACCTCCCCTTTTCTTCAACTCTTACATTCTCTCTATCCTCTTGTCTACAGTGTTCCTTGAACCCTGGAAGGGGTGATATACTCATAATCCCTCTTTTAATGTTGGACGGCAATAACACCCTAACCTTCATCTCTTCCTGAGATTTTAGCCAGTGGTAAATCTATCAGCAACCACTACCCATTTGTTGTTTTCTTCCACAACAAATGTGGAACAGCAGCTGTAGTCTATAGGCATCAACACAAATGTTTAGAGAGAGGACAATTTGACAGGTACCCTACTCAACCAGACAGTCGCTGTTGCTTCCATAATGGGGCCTAGGACTTCACAAATCACAAGTTTGTCCTTGACTACAGTACCAGACATGACTTTCCTTTATGGAGCAGTTCTTAAATCCAACCAGGAATCTGTTGCTCTGTTCATAACCATTGTACCTATGCCACTACTGTACTAGATGGCAAATCTTATTGTTCATGTTGATAAGGTTCACCCCTGCACAGAACAGTTGTCGAAAATGCTCCCTTGACATCTTGGATAATAATAACTTCCAGTGACCGTAAAAGTCACCCTTCAGAAGGGAGCTTTCAGCTCAGTCTCTGGTTGTCTTCTTCACATGCTACATGATCTTTTTTTTTTCTTTTTTTTTTTTGGAGCTGGGGCTGAACCCAGGGGCATTGTGCTTGCTAGGCAAGTGCTCTACCACTGAGCTAAATCCCCAACCCCGCTACATGATCTTAAGCCTACAGTTATACCATCTAGCTCGGGCATGCAACCAATAGCATTAGTGATACTCTGTCATTTTAGGGGCCTCTGGGTCTTCCTGATCAACTATTTGCAGGGAATGATGCCATCCCTTGCACTGGAATTTTCATTTAATACCCTTTTGGATCAGGGTGGGGGGAGGGTTTAAGCCCCTTTTCATGCAGGCAGGATACCACTTAAAAATTCTGATTTTTTTCCAAGTGTTTCTCCAATTCTATAAGCACTCAGAGGCTAGCAGTATGTCACCCATGTGATACAATCTTTGTATTTATTCATCGAGGAATGGAAGGATCTCTGAGGGCCCACAGCTGTCCAGCCCAAACTGAACCAGAAATCAGCAATGAAAGCAATACTAGGGGTTGGGGATTTAGCTCAGTGGTAGAGCGTTTGCCTAGCAAGCGCCAGGCCCTGGGTTCAGTCCCCAGCTCTGAAAAAAAAGAAAAGAAAAGAAAGAAAGAAAAAAGAAAGCGATACTAAAGCAAAATGTTTACAAGGAACAAGACAGGATGAAACAAGTCCATAACTTGCTTCATCAAAAGACCAATGCTGAGTTCAATGCAAGGGTGGGAAGGCACTGCTTTATTTAGATTGCTAACATCCACAGATGTTCTCCATAAACAGGTTTGCCTCCTTATCCCAAAGTGTTGCCATGGGTCTTCTAATCACCCTCCCATCCCCGTGGAGTTAGGAGAGGCCGGCTCAACTAAATCCTAACACATCTGCCTTTACATGACCTGAATGAATCTCTTTGCCTTTTGAACTCTATCTGACAAACACATACTGAGGAGCCTCATATGTTAAGGATTCTACAAGGTCAAATGATGGAACCTATGATTATAGAGAGTTAAAATATAACAGGTTAGAGCCAATTACTTTGGGCTAATTTCAGTTCCTTTGGAAGCCATTCTTCTATGTCATTCTTTTATATCTCTGTTACTATCCAATTCTCTTAGAAAAACACTAGCCTTCAGCAGTTTGAAAGCCAAAGAATATCACTGGAAAATACTTGGGTCATTAACAGAGATTTCCTTAGTTCGTATCTACCTATTGTCCTCCACCAATGTGTTTGGTGAAAGTCCCTTTATTTATTTATTTTTTTGCTCACTTTGTTCTATAACTAATAAAATTCCATGTGACTACACTTTCACAGTGGAACATGAGATTTGAGATAACCGGAATCTGTGTTCCCACCTGGTGATCACTCATATTTGACAATAATATCTTATTCCCCTTGAGTTGAGAGTTTCGTTTTTGTGTTGACAGTTTTGTGTGGATAAATCTGGGCACCCCAAACAATCTGTGTTCACCAAACGAGTCACCCAGGTAGACACCGGATACCAGCACGGGACCTCGTGATCAGCCATCTGATATTGCCACCCCAAGTGGATTGTTAGGAAGTTCTTTCTGGGCTGGGACCTTCATGTTTTTGCTGATGGTCCACTCTTTTGCTGATGGTTTACTCTGAGCTCGATTTTCAGATGTATTTGGGTGCCATTTTGCTGCTTTCAATAAGCGGTTTAAGGTATCCTTTTGTTTGTGTGCTCACTTGAACCTTTCATCTGTCATCACTCTGATGTCTAATTTGACAGAAAGAGGAAATGGTGGCAGGGGAAACTGTAATTTGGTACTTTAGCTGCTCCTGTGTTTTATGATTATGTTAATTCAACTCATGAGGATTTGGGGAAAATGGGAAGGCTAGCTACAAAGAACTTGGCTTTCTTCCTGCCTTATGGGGAAACCCTTGACCCTGTATGGTTGGGATTTCTTTTCCTCACTCTACTGAAAGTTTTAACTGAAGGTCACACATGAACAGGCTGCTGTGATTAAAATTTAAAAATAAGGAAAATCATTCAAGGAGACATTAAAAATAAATAGAAAACTAAGAAAAACTTAAAGGTCATGTCAGAACTAATGATAAAGTCTGAGGGGAAAAAAATCACACTTTTCTCAACCATCTGCTTTCACGTTGCTCCAACCTTGCCTAGTCATTCTTTCTCTCTAATCATGGCAGAATTCTAGATCAAAGAAAAAGATGGTTATGACATATTTCAGAATCAAAACTAGAGGGGAGGAGAGATTCTGTAAAATACTAAAAATTCTCACTTTTAGCTGGACAATGGTGGAAGATACCTTTAATCTCAGAACTCAGGAGGCAGAGGCAGGCAGATCTTTGTGAGTTTGAGGCCAGCCTGGTCTACAGAGTGAGTTCCAGGACAGATGGGGCTGCACAGAAAAACCCTATTTTGAACCCCCCACCTCCCAAAAAAATCTCAGTTTTGAAGACAGTACTCTCTTTTTATTCATTTAGATTTTTTTTTAATTTTATGTGTATGAATACATTTCAGGATAGGCTGAGACGTGGACTAGAATTTAATAACTGTAAAGGGAAATAGAATCATATGAGATCAATAAGATTAAACCACAAATCAATAACAGGAGGAAATTTATAAAATCCAAACATTTGGAAGCTAAATCACACACTTCTTCTAGGTAACTTACAATTCAAAGATATCACAAAGGAAATTAGCGAAATATATTTAATCAAGTGAGGGACACCCACAACATATTGATAAATAATGCTGGGGGAGCAGTTATAACTATAAATGCCCATATCAGAAAAAAAGGTCGAATGGGTTGGTGAGATGGCACCGTTGTAGAGTATTTTCCTCCATAGAGTGAGGATTGGAGTTCTGATCTCTAGATTCCACATTGAAAAGCTGGGTGTGGTGGCAGCCTTGTACCTCTGGTGATGGTGAGACAGGAAAAAGCAACAGACAAAACCTTCTGAAGCTTGCTAGTAGGGACAGATGCAGGATAATAAGAGACCCCATATCGAATAGCAGATAAAGGTCACCTGGAGACAGACACCCAGGGTTATGCACGCATGTGTGCACGGGTGTGTTCTCATGTCTGTATGGGTTCAAGTGCACATGTGTGGCAGTGTGAGGTTGATATGCAGAATCTCCCTTGATTGTCCTTCCGAATTACTTTACCTTTTTCTGTTTTAAAGAGTCAGCCACTTAAAGAATAAAGACAACCTCAATACAGAAGGAAACATAGCATATTGTCCCAACCACATGACATCCTGGAAAAGAAAAGGTGGTGTCAGCCAAGACATTACAAAGCCAAATAAGGAAGGATGTGAGGTTGGAGGAGGATGTGAAGAGAGGAATCCAGGAGAAGTTGATGGGAATATGAGGTCAACAAGATAGAAATACATTATATGCACATATGAAGATCTCAGAGAATGAATTTAACATATTAAAATAGAGAAAGTTAGGGACCCGGAGAGAAGGCTCTGTGGTTAAGAGCACTGGCTGCTCTTAGAGAAGATCTGAACCTGTTTCCAGCACTCACATGGCAGCTCAGAGCCATCTGTTACTCCAGTTCCAGGGGATCTGACACCTCTCCTAGCCTTTGGGGAACCATGAATTTATATGCTGTACATAAAAAATGAAGGAAAAACACCCATACACATAGAATAAAATAAAACTATTCTTTTAAATGGAGGCAGTTAAAAGATCAATGGTGATGGGCTGGAAATTAGGGAGAATGTCGGAATAGGGAGGATGCCTTTGGGATTGTAATCCTGGTTGTTCAGAGAAACTCTGACTCATTAATCAGGTTCATCCCTGATTAACTGTGAAACTTCTGTGTGCAACTACAATGACAAGTATGTGTCATTATACATCTGTCGAAAGAAAGTACACCAAGGATTAGCCTTCTTGTAAACTGTTGACCTTATATGACACTAAGGTGTCAATGTAGGTTCACTGGTAATAATAAATGTATCGTACTAAAGCAAAGTAGCAATAACAGGGACAGGAGTGGCGTGCATATGAGGAGACTACATGAAAATGTGCTTTCTCCTCATTTTTCTGTAAATAAAAACTTCTCTAAAGTGATCTACTAGCTTTTTTAAAAAATACCAAAAATCAATAAGAAAAACATCTGTACTGCCTTCACATTGATAGGATCATTTTTTTTTTTTTTAAGGATATGCCCAACTCTCATGAGGAGAGAGAGGAAAGGGACATGACTTAAGAGAGATCAGAACAGAGAAAGAGAGAGGGCAGTTTTTTTTAAAGATGTATTTATTTTATTTATATGAGTACACTGTAGCTGTCTTCAGACACATCAGAAGAGGGCATCAGATCCCATTACAGATGGTTGTGAGACACCATGTGGTTGCTGGGGATTGAACTCAGGACCTCTGGAAGAGCAGTCAGTGCTCTTAACCACTGAGCCATCTCTCCAGCCCCATATTTTTAAAATTAGTGATGGAATTGATAAATAATTGCTTGATACAGGGATGTGAATCCATTCCTGTATACCTCTTTAAGAGATGAGCAATTAAAATCTTCCCGCAGAGAAAGGATACGCAGGGTGGCCTCACTGGAGAGCTCGACCAAACATTTGAAAAGAAAATAGGACAGAGATGCCGTTCACTTTCTTAGCACATGTGCAGCTTTGGGTTTCATTGCCAGAATTCCACCATGGCCTAACAAATAAATCATGGAAAAGGATATCAATTCTTCACAGGGTCTCCCCTAGAAGAAAGCGCTTCACTTACTGAACCTCTCCCAGCCCTATCCGTCTGAATTCAATAATACTAATTCAGTTTTTTCTTTTGAGACAATGCCTCTCTATGTAGCCCTGACAGTCCTGAAACTCACTCTGTAGACCAGGCTACACCCAGCAAGCATAAGCTGGGCTACTGTTTTTCAAAGTACACATGTTTGTTTTGTTTTTTATTGTTTTGTTTTTGTGTGCATGTGTCTCCCTCATATATGTACTGCTCTTCTAATTCTTTTTTTTTTTATTAACTTGAGTTTTTCTTATTTACATTTTGAGTGTTATTTCCTTTCCCAGATTCCGGGCAAACATCCCCTTAATCCCTCCCCCCTTTTTTTATGGGTGTTCCTCTCCCCATCCTCCCCCCATTGCCGCCCTCCCCCCAACAATCACGTTCACTGGGGGTTCAGTCTTAGCAGGACCCAGGGCTTCCCCTTCCACTGGTGCTCTTACTAGGATATTCACTGCTACCTATGAGGTCAGAGTCCAGGGTCAGTCCATGTATAGTCTTTAGGTAGTGGCTTAGTCCCTGGAAGCTCTGCTTGCTTGGCATTGTTGTACATATGGGGTCTCGAGCCCCTTCAAGCTCTTCCAGTCCTTTCTCTGATTCCTTCAACGGGGGTCGTATTCTCAGTTCAGTGGTTTGCTACTGGCATTCGCCTCTGTATTTGCTGTATTCTGGCTGTGTCTCTCAGGAGAAATCTACATCCAGCTCCTGTCGGCCTGCACTTCTTTGCTTCATCCATCTTGTCCAATTGGGTGGCTGTATATGTATGGGCCACATGTGGGGGGCTCATGGGTGTTCCTTCTGTGTCTGTTTTAATCTTTGCCTCTCTATTCCCTGTCAAGGGTATTCTTGTTCCCCTTTTAAAGAAGGAGTGAAGCATTCACATTTTGATCATCTGTCTTGAGTTTCATGTGTTCTATGCATCTAGGGTAATTCAAGCATTTGGGCTAATAGCCACTTATCAATGAGTGCATACCATGTGTGTTTTTCTGTGATTGGGTTACCTCACTCAGGATGATATTTTCCAGTTCCAACCATTTGTCTATGAATTTCATAAAGGCATTGTTTTTGATAGCTGAGTAATATTCCATTGTGTAGATGTTCCACAATTTCTGTATCCATTCCTCTGTTGAAGAGCATACTAAACAAGGCTGCCCACTCTCTCCCTACTTATTCAATATAGTTCTTGAAGTTCTAGCCAGAGCAATCAGACAACAAAAGGAAATCAAGGAGATACAGATTGGAAAAGAAGAAGTCAAAATATCACTATTTGCAGATGATATGATAGTATATTTAAGGGATCCCAAAAGTTCCACCAGAGAACTACTAAAGCTGATAAACAACTTCAGCAAAGTGGCTGGGTATAAAATTAACTCAAATAAATTAGTAGCCTTCCTCTACACAAAAGAGAAACAAGCCGAGAAAGAAATTAGGGAAATGACACCCTTCATAATAGACCCAAACAATATAAAGTACCTCGGTGTGACTTTAACCAAGCAAGTAAAAGATCTGTACAATAAGAACTTCAAGACACTGAAGAAAGAAATTGAAGAAGACCTCAGAAGATGGAAAGATCTCCCATGCTCATGGATTGGCAGGATTAATATAGTAAAAATGGCCATTTTACCAAAAAAGCGATCTACAGATTCAATGCAATCCCCATCAAAATACCAATCCAATTCTTCAAAGAGTTAGACAGAACAATTTGCAAATTCATCTGAATAACAAAAACCCAGGATAGCTAAAACTATTTTCAACAATAAAAGGATTTCAGGGGGAATCACTATCCCTGAACTCAAGCAATATTACAGAGCAATAGTGATAAAAACTGCATGGTATTGGTACAGAGACTGACAGATAGACCAATGGAACAGAATTGAAGACCCAGAAATGAACCCACCCTCCTATGGGCACTTGATTTTTGACAAAGGAGCCAAAACCATTCAATGGAAAAAAGATATCATTTTCAGCAAATGGTGCTGGTTCAACTGGAGGTCTACATGTAGAAGAATCTAAATCAATCCATGCTTATCACCCTGTACAAAGCTTAAGTCCAAGTGGATCAAGGACCTCCACATCAAACCAGATACCCTCAAACTAATAGAAGAAAAACTAGGGCAGCATCTCGAAGACATGGGCACTGGAAAAAATTTCCTGAACAAAACACCAATGGCTTATGCTCTAAGATCAAGAATCAACAAATGGGATCTCATAAAACTGCAAAGCTTCTGTAAGGCAAAGGACACTGTGGTTAGGACAAAACAACAACCAACAGATTGAGAAAAGATCTTTACCAATCCTACAACTGATAGAGGGCTTATATCCAAAATATACAAAGAACTCAAGAAGTTAGACCGCAGGGAGACAAATAACCCTATTAAAAAATGGGGTTCAGAGCTAAACAAAGAATTCACAGCTGAGGAATGCTGAATGGCTGAGAAACACCTAAAGAAATGTTCAACATCTTTAGTCATAAGGGAAATGCAAATCAAAACAACCCAGAGATTTCACCTCACACCAGTGAGAATGGCTAAGATCAAAAACTCAGGTGACAACAAATGCTGGCGAGGATGCGGAGAAAAAGGAACACTCCTCCATTGTTGGTGGGATTGCAGACTGGTAAAACCATTCTGGAAATAAGCCTGGAGGTTCCTCAGAAAATTGGACATTGAACTACCTGAGGATCCAGCTATACCTCTCTTGGGCATATACCCACAAGATGCCCCAACATATAACAAAGACAAGTGCTCCACTATGTTCATTGCAGCCTTATTTATAATAGCCAGAAACTGGAAAGAATCTTCTAATTCTTTTTAACCCAATCTTTTTGCAGTTCTTAATCTTTGTTTCAAACATTTTATTATCATGTTATATGTGAGGGTATTTTGCCTACATGGCTGTCTATGTACTACATGCACCCAAGTGCCTGTGAGGGTCAGAAAAGAGCATCAGATTCCCTGGAACTGAGTTACAGATACTTGTGAGACAAAATGTGGGAGCTGAGAATCAAACCCAGGTCTTTGGGAAGAGCAACCCCAAGTTTTATGCACTGAAATTTCACTCTCCCAGCGATTGCTTGCCTTTCTTCTAGCCCTGTCTTTCTCTATCTCCCCTTGATAGCTCATACTCTTTCTGCTATTTCTAGTTTGTCTCCATGTATTATAACAATCCTTCCTAGTAATTGTCTGACTTTATTAATCCTCTTCTAAGGCTTTCCTGTGTACCATCTTGGTTATGAACTGCACCTCTGAAAACCATAACAGTGGGAATCTTGCACAGTGGTAGAGCCTTAGTGAGATCCAAGGTTCCCTTCAGCAATGAAAAAAAAAGTTGTGAAAACTGTTTTAGGAAAATTCCTTGTCTTCTTCAACCACGATCTCCACCCCTATCTTTCTTTCTTCTTCCTTCTGTACTGTCTCTTCTCCCTTCTCTCCTCTCATTCTTTCTCTTCATGACTTGTATTTCTGTTCTCTACGTATCAGATCCCGATTCCTCCACTAAGCCAGTGGCAACATTCCTTCTCTTATGCCCTGGAGCATGTTGAAAAGGGATAGAGAATACTGAGTGAATTTGCCTGTAGTACATTCTGTGCTTAATTTTGTTCTACAGGTTATGAGCCACCATAGGGTGATGGGAACTGAACCTGGGTCCTTTCACAGAGAAGTAATCTCTCATAACTGCTGAATCATCTCTCCAACCCCATTTTAAAATGTTCTTTTATCTTTTCATCTTTAAAAGGAAGGGAAATAAATTTCATAACGCACTACTTAAAGACATTAATGCACCATTTAAAGACATGAGGTTCTTTGTTTTGTCCTTTTGAAAAGAGATTTAGCTATCTTTATTTTATTGTATCTATGAGTGCCCACGTGTATGAATAGGCACTGTATGCAGGAAGTGCCTGTGGAGGCCAGAAGAGGGTATCAGATATCCTAACCTGGACTTTGATGGTTGAGAGAAGCCATAGGGGGTGCCAGGGAACTGAATCTGAATCCTCTACAAAAGCAACAAGTGTGTCCATCTTACCACCATCCTCTTTTGTCTTGTTTATGACAATGCCTCACTATGTAGGCTACATTAGTCTTGAATTCCTGATCTTCCTGCTTTACCTTCTGGAGTGTTGGAGTAACAGGTGTATTCCACTAAACCAGGCTTGTCAGTGATGGGAATGCCAGTGAATTATACAAGCTATAATATGAAACTTTCTGATGTTACTTACTAAATTATCTCACGGCATCATTTTCCTACTGTTTTGAAGTATAGACATATGTTTAATGTTGGTTGTAGCACCTATAAAATGTCATCTATGGCTTCAGCTTTTGTCAATGGTCTATTACCTGGTCCCAAACACAGATATTTCATGAACTCTTGAAAATACTTCTCTTGGTAGGATGTTGAGTTTTATTTACAAAAAAAAAAAATCTAACTTCTATTCTGCTCTCATGGTTTCTGTCTTATGTTTTTACTTTAAGCTGGGCAATCTTTTAGAAACTGAGTAATAAAGCCCTCTCATCAGCTACAGGAATTATAAGTATGTTACTTTTAAGTGAGGGTTAACTTTATGTGGGAACTTACAACACTAACCTCAGGTAGGAATCAAATATTATTTCTTTGTGTATCTATGAAATGGTTAGCCTATCAACTTGAAGAAATTCAAAATCACCTATGAGACACACCTCTGGGCAGCTCTTGGCCGAGAGTTCCAGACTGAATTAAGAGGGGTGGGGGCGATAGAAAGACGGCTGAATTCGTCTTTGTCCTTTTGTTTTGTTTGTGGTGTAACCAGCTGCCTCACTTTCCTGTCCACTCATTTAAACTCCTTTGTCACCCCACCTTCCTAGCATCATGGGCAGCCTCCTCAAACCGCGAGCTCAATAAGCATTCTTTCTTTAATTTTCTTTCGTCAGGCATTTTCTCATAGAGACGAGAGATTTTCCAGGGAGTTCCTGGAAGAGATTAGCACTGGATTTGTAGATTAAGTGGGAGAGGTTTCCCTGACACCGGGCTGGCCACTGTCCATTCTTCAGAAGGCCTGCCTAGAATAAAAGGGAGGAGGAGAAGCCCATGTCTCCACTGCACTGAGAATTTGGTCGACTGCCCTCCGACGGAAGAGATCTCCCTTCAGCAGGTTTCTTTATATTTAAATCATATATTTATGCTCTTCTGTGATCTCCTACTATGCACATTTTTATTGTAAAGTAAGAACTTCTGATAACGTGATAGGTCTATAATATGTCAGGAAGATAAAATTTTGCATTTTGATTTGTCCTGTTCTTTGTGCATGTCTTTCCCGAGGTGGATACTTACTAGTGGTTCGGTTGTCTTGAAATGTGTGCTATTATATTAGTATCTAGAAAGGATCTTTCTAAGAGAATCTTACCTACCCTGTTCATGAATGTATTTTTCTAGTTCTTTTATACTTCCTTTGTTTTTTATAATTTTGCCCCGTCCCATGGCACTAGAGATAGTTGATGCCTGGAACATTTGTTCAAGGGTTGAAGAAGAGAAGAAGAGAACAGATTGCACAAGGAAGGCAACAAGATAAAGTGAGACACAGAGAGACTAGGGCGAGGATTCCTGTTCAAAACACTAAGACTTGGAGACCTCCTAACTGTGGCCCTTTCACACCCGAAGGTCCCAGGTCAGCCTGGACATCACCGCCACAATTTCCAATAGCCAGGAGTGATTAGTATCTTTCACTCTAGAAAGTCCTTTGCTGAGGAAGTCGTCAATATACTTTTAAAATTCTTCCTCCCCACCCTCCTTGGATTTTTGCTCCATCCCATGCTCTGAGATCTAGCTAAGCAGCCTCTTCCCTGAGACAATGATTTTGTAGGGAAATAAGAGGATGAGGATGGACAGCAGAAGTGAATTACAAAGTCTTTAATGTGACTGTTTGCTTCTCTTACTAACATACGTTTGCTGTACACAATAATGGGTCTCACTCTGACATTTTCTATACCCACATAAGGAATTGACTGTATTTAACCTCCCTCTTCATATTTCTTTAAAGAGGGCAAAAGCTGGGCATAGGGACCCGTGCCAATCTTACCGGTCCTTAGGAGGCTTTTGCAGAAGGATAATGAATTAAATTGATCCCAACCTGGATTACATAGAAAAACTGTCTTGGACTCACAAACAAGAGGGGAAAGAAAATAGAAACACTTGGTCAAAACAATTGTTACTGACAATATGTTCTTAGAAAATCCATTTGGACATTGTTAAGGTTTGTATATGCTCGGCCGTGGGAGTGGCACTATTAGAAGGTGAGGTCCCGTTACAGGTGTGTCACTGTGGGTGTGGGTTTTAAGACCCACATCCTAGCTGCCTGGAATCTAGTATTCTGCTAGCAGCCTTCAGATAAAGATGTAGAACTCTTAGCAACTCCTGCACCATGCCTGCCTGGATGCTGCCATGTGTCCCACCTTGATGATAATGGACTGAACCTCTGAACCTGTAAGCCAGCCCCAATTAAATGTTGTCCTTACAAGACTTGCCTTGGTCATGGTGTCTGTTCACAGCAGGAAAACCCTAACTAAGACAGACACTAAGAGGGAGACACTAGCCTTTCTATGGGTGAACATGACTTTCTGGAAAGACTATATAGAATGTCTCCAGGTCTGTTCCAACTTCCAGGCCTTCATTTTGAAATATGTCACAAACAGCATTACATGTACTTTTCCTCAGCATGTATTCATTTTGTGGAGATTTACCTTTGGGTCATCATTGAAAAGACTCAAGGGAACTTGAGGGCTATGTTCTCACTCAGAAAGTCATCAAGATCTTCTCTACAGAAATATACAATTGGAAACACACATACCCCGTTGGTACCTAACAACGCTATTGCGTCCGTAGATAGTGTTTTTTGTCATTGAGGGAAGAAGGTGTGTGATGACCTTGGAGGTGTCTGATAACAAATAGCAAAACAGTAGATGGTGATACTCTTTTACACAGGTCGGATCACAGCTAGCAGACATGTCTGATGTCACTGTTGACTGGATCGATAAACACCAGCTGCAGCGTTTAGATGAGATGCTGATTGTTGTTGATGAAAACGATAAGGTCATTGGTGCAGACACTAAGAGGAACTGCCATCAGAATAAAAACATTGAGAAAGGTAATTTTGTTTTGTCTATTGTACAATAGTTTCTCCCTCTCCCTCTCCCTCTCCCTCTCCCTCTCCCTCTCCTTCTGTCTCGTTCTCTCTTCCTCTTATTCCCTCTCCATTCATTCCCTCTTCCCTCCCTTTCTCCTCCTCTCCCTTTTTATTTGATAAAGAGGCAAAGATGAAAATGAGGAGGTGACTTGGACAGAGGATTGTCTCTTTAAACCATCCAGCATCAGAATTCTGAATCTTATAGGCAGCTGCGCACTTCCCTCTAAAATCCTATGGGATAAGAATCCTGCTAGGATCAAAAAGAATTCCCCATCCTGAAACTCAATCGTGTTTTCAAGCCCTATCACAGGGGGTATTGGATATCTAGGTGTTGTTTGTTTGTTCTGAGACAGAGTCTCATTGTACAGTCCTGGCTGGTCTGAAACTTGCTAGGAAAACCAGGCAGACCTGAAACTCACAGAGACCTGCCTACCTCTGCCTCAAAACTGCATGTATGTCCAAGGCCAGCTGAACATACCAATTTCTCCCAACTCTCCTTATTCCTTGTCTTTCTTCCCATTTAGACATTTCCCCTCACCTCCACTCTGTCACTTGAGACAGAGTTGGTCCCAAATCTACACCGAGGTCTCTTTTGTCCCAGTTACAATAATCCTGAATAAAATCTTTGTGTGCGGATTTTGCTTCGCTAGCAGCTAGATCTGGTTTTCCCTCACAAGTTTGTCAAATAAGTTTTAAATAGCTGGATGGTATGAAACCTTGGTCCTATGAAGCATGCAACTGCTAAAAGCATCTAGGTTTCTTTGGAGACATGGAGATTGAAGACAGGATGCAGGCAACCGTCACAAGTCTGTCACGCATGCGCACACGAGGACCTTTGCCTTTTCAGGGCTGCTGCACCGAGCCTTCAGTGTCGTTTTGTTCAACTCAGAGAAGAAAGTTCTGATTCAGCGCCGAGCAGACACGAAGCTTACCTTCCCTGGTAGGTTCACAGTGGCTTAACAAGAACAGGCCTACGCGATTTGATTCAGTAGAATCTCCAACACAACTCTCTCTTCTCTCTTTCTCTTCCTCGCTTCTCCCAAAGGGAGAACTGTGCTGGCTTGGTGTGATCTGTCCGGAATGTCAACTAACACTTAGTTTTTCAACTAACAACATCACAGCCCTGGAAGCAAGGACCCTGGTTCCCTTCACTTCTCTCCTCTCTCATGCCTCAATGATCCTGTGAGGGCTGCAGTTCTGTTGCATCTATCCTATCTCCAGGGATAAATAAGAATATTGTTTCTCATGTGTCTTCTCTACAGGGTACTATACCGATTCCTGTTGTAGTCATCCACTGAGTAATCCTGAAGAAATGGAGGAGAAGGACGCCTTGGGAGTGAAGAGGGCAGCCCTGAGACGGCTGCAGGCTGAGCTGGGCATCCCCCAGGACCAGGTACCCATGTCTGTGCCCCTGGCCTCAGCTCACATGGGGCTGTGAGAAAGAGGTGGTGGGGCTTGGCGAATTCAATATCTGGGCTAGGTCAAGTCTACTGAGGAATCTGGCTTTTGGGAAAACCTTGAGGTTTCCCAAAATATGCAAATATGCACTGAAAAGAATGTCTAGGATTGGCTGTGCACATCCCTTCATTTATCCACTGGAGCAGGAGCTTGAGAGGAGATAGATATTTTCCACAGAAAACTGCCGAGCTTGCATGGTGATCTCTGAAATAGGGGGTGGAATAGTTTCTTCTTTAAAGGATACAGGCCATTTCAATGGGTCTAACTAAGATTTAGTTATCTAAATTAAGGTAAAGAAAAAAATAAGCCAACAATCTCAATAGCAAATGGACAAATGAGTGAACCCAAGTTCATAACACAAGTGCAAACAGCCCGTAAGTCTGTAACGTTCTTTGTCCTTGGGGGAAATATAACTGAAGAACTGAAATACACTGAGGTTCTGTCTTATTACTATCAAAAATGGCTTCTTGGGAAGAATGGCAAATGCTGACAGAGACGTGGTTAGAAAGAAAGAAGCTCTCTTATTCTGCTAGTGGGGTGTAAACTAGTGTATCCACCATGGAAATCAGCATGGAAATTCCTCAAAAAAATAGAATGAAGACTTCTATAGGACATACTTATTATCTCTTGCTATGTGGGAAGCTACTCCCACCTCTGGACCCTGACTTCATCCTTGACTTTGGACCTACAAAAAACTATAAGGTTTCCACACTAGTACAATGTCTTTGGAACCAAAAGTAGTAGATTTCAATGAGACATGGAATAAAAGCCCATGGAATAGAAGCCATCGTGTTAGAATATGTCGAGAGCAGTGTGGAATGACCAACTCTTACCTGGGCTTTATGCGTGGTCTACCCTGAACTTCGTAGGGAAAGAGTTTACAAAGGTACAAGGTGGTTTGTCTGGTTTTGGTTTGGAAATCATGTTGTACATCGGCACAAGAGCATCCTGGAGTCTGAGAAACGAGTCCTAGGCAGACAGTAGTAGCCAGGTTGAGATTAAAGGGATTGCTTAAATAGGTGTGTCATTACCCAGTTTACTAAAAAGGATAAGTTGACAGAAGCTGATCTGGCAGAAAGAGCAGAGCCAAGGTTAGACATGCGGCACCAATCCATGGTTGAACTCCTTCAAACCACCCTTACCCAAGGCTACAACAAGAAATCAAAATGACTGTGGTGGAGAAGACCCAAACCAGACAGAAATCCACAGGGTTGTTAACTCCTTGGCTCACGCTGAAGAGTTTAAGGGACTTTTTTCTCTTAAAGTTTTTTTTAGGGAATCTTGGAGTCTCCCTTTTCAACTGAAGCAGGGAGTTATTGCAAGCAAGAAACTTCACGTTTAGTATAAAAAAAATCAAATTATCACCATATAGGAAAAAGGTTCTAGGTGGACTAAAAGATAAAGAATTTCAGTGTTGAAAATCCATACAAGTCCGTATACTAAAGTGATCATGAGTGTCCCCAACGGACAACAGAAGACCCCTTACAGTTATTGCATGCAGAATGCCATATTACTTGCCAAGAGAAACATGACATGGCAAACATGTATGACTTACACCATGCCGTGTCTACTGGTTTACCTCATAATGACTCAGGAACAGAGGACTCTCATCCACAACAAGGGCCTGGGAGCGATTATGAAAAACACGCCAACACTACTTGGACAATGACTTTTGGAAGTACGTGGTAAATTTGTCCAACGTATCAACACAGCTTTGAATGTCGATCAGCATTTTACGAGTGCTCTAGATAAGGCCTCTGAGTCCTTTGTAAATTTCTGAGGACTCAAGTCTGTTTGCAAAGTGCATGAAGCACTTGCCACGAGCTGAGACAACTGGCTAAAGAAGTCAGCAAGGGTAGAGAAGGCAGAGGAGGACAGATTAAACAGCTCTGTCACCGATTAAATCTATTGATGATAAAGATGTCTTCCAAAGTTTTAATGAAATAATTATTGGCAAAATCAAGACACAGTAGTAGGTTGAAGAGCTGTCTTTTAAATACCAGTCCTTCAGACTGGCGCGGGGCCTCTCGATAGCTTCCTCTTCCATATCTGCACCTCTCCAAGAGCTAGAAGAAAGAGGCACAGATGTTTGGGTCATTCTATAGCTGTCTATGCCAAGCAGTTGCCAAGCATCATCTTCTCCAGTATCAGTGTGGGGACCCCAGTGTTCCCATGAGAAATAAAGCAAGCCCGAACCCTATTTAGCAGCCCCTGTTTCCCTTCTTTTTACACCAGTGTTGTGTCGTGAGTACCAAAGAAAATGCCTAGAGATGATGCAAGCTCATGCCACGCCCTATGGCACATCTGAAAACTTCTAAGAAAAATGGCAAAGAGTGCTGTGGAAGTATATCTCTCCCCTTCATGTCTGGAGTTCATACGGGTCTTTTATCTGTAATGTATATTAAAGGGCATGGGGTGAAACTTAAACATCATAACCATTACCCTAATAATTATAACTACATTGAAATGCCAAACAAGATGTTGCTGCTTCTTAAAGAAAAAAAAAGACTTCCATTTGAGCTGGTCCTACAGCTCTTGTACACAGGCCCATAGGAGTCCTTGTACACATACAACAAAGATACATGTGTATGTTTCTTGGGACAGTAGTCACAGCAGCCAAATTCTAGAAGTAGACTGGATTGGATGTGTAAAAGGTTGATATTATTTAAAACAAATGTGGGGATGTGTGTGTAATATATTCTTTTAAAAATATTTTAAAATTTATTTTATCATTAATTTATGTGTGTTATCACACCAAACAAAACAAGGCTAAGAAAGACAGTTATCACATTTTCTTTCATAAACAGTATCTAGATTTGTGTGTTTGTGTGTTTATCTGTGTGTGTGTCTGTCTGTGTGTACGTGTGTTTGTCTCTGTGTGTATCTGTGTGTGTGTGTGTTTATGGTGAAAACAGAAGATTGGTGGTTAGGAAAGAGGGTAACAACAAGAAGTGTAAAAAGAGGCAAGGGGTGTTAAAGGGTGTGTGTGTGTGAAGTATATTTTGCACATGTGTGAATATACTGTAAAAAATCCATCATTTATAAAATATATTACAATCACAAAAAAATGAACAAATCAGTCAACCAAATTAAGCTTTAATCAATTACCAACTACTGAACAAAGTTGTTAATCTCTCTTGAGAACACATATATTTGCTTTTATTTCTCCACGTATTCTGCATTTTACACCAGATTTGTTCTCATTGTATCAATTTCCATCACAGATTTCTCTAGAGGACATCGTGTTTATGACAAGGTATCATTATAAGGCAAAATCTGATGCAGTCTGGGGAGAACACGAAGTTTGTTACCTTCTGCTTATCAAGAAAGACGTCAAGATCTGTCCAGATCCGAGTGAAGTCAGTAGCTTCAGCTACCTGACTCGAGAGGAACTGGAAGAGCTACTAGAAAGGGGGGCCCGGGGCGAAGTCCAAGTCACCCGCTGGCTGAGATTCATCGTGGAGCAGTTCCTGTATGCATGGTGGCCTTACTTAGATGAAGTGACCCGGTTCATAGAGCTTGACAAGATATACAGAGTATGAGGAACAGGAAATCAGACACTGGCTGTGAGGATGCCCCAGTCCAACACTGAGCTCAGGGCAGACCCACAGTTCAGATGTAGCTATGCACCCGGACCAAAACAGGGAAAGGACTCTTCTTTTCCAGAAACCCAAAAATCATCATCATTAACTCTGAATCTTCTTTTCTTTTCTTTCTTGACACAGAGCTATGTATCCAAGACCAGCCTCAAACTTCTCGTGTAGCCAAGGATGACTTTGAATTTCTGATCCTCCTGCCTCCACCTCCCCTGGCCCTTGGATTCCAGGCACGCACCAGTACGCCTGCTCGGTGCTGGAGGCTGAACCTGCAGCTTCACGTACACCGCGCAAACATGCTACCAACAACCAATCCCATCCCGTGTTTTCTTGCCTTTTTTTTCCCCAGTTGCTTCATTTCTTTATTTTCAACTGCCCCAGTGTGGGAAAGAAATGCATTATTTTCCCCAAATTAGAAACAGAGGAACTAAAGAAGAGAGGATCCCCTAAAGATAGAGCCGATGTCAACGCTGTAAGAACTGAAGTTACACAACCACTGGAGGCAGCCCTTGAATGGCGGGCACGCCAGTCCTCTCAAAGGCCTGAGGCCTTGTGTGGAGGAAACCGTAAGAACATTAAATCCAGAATAATCTGTTAAGCACCCAAATTTGGCAAGACTAGAGTACCTAGCTAATACTTAACTTGTATCCTGCTCTGACTTGCAGCTACTGGATAGATAACCTGTCCGCTGGGAGCCTCTGTCTTCAATGCTATGCTAACTATTGGTATAGAACAGAGTCACACAGTCAAACTCAAATCAGTTGGGTAAATGAGTGAGCAGTCATTTAAATAAATATAATTTTTAAGAGTAGTTGATTTGACAAACTGTTTTGATGTCCTCGAAAGAACACTTTGAACTCCAGTCTCTAGCCAGCTGCTTTTTTTTTCTTACAGAGGAGAGAACACCGTTTATGAAAAAAAGTAATAGGATTTTACTGTGGGGAGCGATGCCCTTGAAGCCCTCCGTTGTTGATGTTATTATTATGGTTAGAATTAAGTATGACTGGGTTCATGGAAAATCCCCAGCGAGCTGCAGAGGACTAATACAAATATGGTGGTCAGGATGAATGATATGATAAAGACATCCTGCTGACTAATAATATGACAAACCTGTGACCTTTCTGACATCCTGTCAACATCAGCCGATTCCCTGACCACCCAAATACTGTGTCCTTGGCCTGCGTAAATGTTTCTTACTCCCTCCCTCCCTCTGTTACCCATGTTATGGTATAAATTCAGCTTTGGGAAAAATAAAATTGTCGCCTTGATCAGACTCTTGTCTTGGCGTCCTTCTTCGAGTCTCTTGTCCCCCATTCTCTTCCAGGTACCCCCAACACCCTTCGCTTACATTTTACATCTTGCTAAATTAAACCCTGTGTTTGTAAAGCAATTTCATTTCGTTTTGTCTAACCTCTGTTTGTTTTTGTTTGTTTGTGATAGCATCACACTATGTAACCCAGGTTAGCCTAGAACTCAAAATTCTTCTTCCTCAACCTCCCAACTTTTCAACCTACCATGCTTGGTAACCGTGGCTCATATTTTTACGTCTGCCCCTCAACACACACAGGCCATTGTGTGCTCACCCTGTCTATTACTGTATATTAAATTCCCCTTATATGATTGTCATCAAGCACTGAAACTGCTTAACTGGCTTGGCTCATGATCTCAGAGGGTCAGAGTCCATTATGGTGAGGAAGCAAAGCAGTGAAAACCTGAACCATGAGCTTGTGCGTGTGACACAGATGAAACAGAAGAAACTGGGTCAGAGCCAGAGGCTAAGGCTCAGACCAATACTGAGGCAACACTTCCGTATGTCAGCATGAGGATGGTCAAAAGGATGGACAGCTGAGAGAGGTTGAACATGTGGTTGTTGTTGGGAAACATGGCATTCAACTAGTACTACATAATGTTTGCCTTGGGACGTCTTTGTCATAAAGAAAGATGTCCCTCTTCACCCTAGAGCCACAAGAGTAGGCTGTGAGGAGTGTATGCACAGGATCCCAAGCTTGTTTGACCTCAGAAACCTCCAGTACCAAGAATGCCCAACCTATCTTCAAATCACTTCGTTAAAGACCACATTTTGTACAAGTCTGTGTGACCCACACATTTCTGAGCACAAACACAAGTTGGCAGACTCCAGTGATCTCTCGCCCATCCTCCGTTCTTCTTTTGCATATCCACAGTAGGGGACAAATTATCTTTTGCTGGTTGGCTTTAAATGCCCTTCTCTGCTAGCCAATATGATTTTCTCCTAAACAGACAGCCATTCATTCTTTCTAGTATAAGGAAGGTGAAATTGGATGTGGTAGTTGGTTATTGTATTCTCGTTCTACCTTTAAAATATTATGATTATTTGTGTGTGAGTGTGTGTGTGTGTGTGTGTGTGTGTGTGTGTGTGTGTGTGTGAGTGTGAGAGAGAGAGAGAGAGAGAGAGAGAGAGAGAGAGAGAGTTACCTGTATCACAGTGCAGATCTGGAGATCAGAACACAGCAGGAAGGAGATGGATCTCTCCTTCTATCCCGAGGGGCGTGGGAATTGAACTCAGGTCATCAGCCTTGATGGTATCTTTACCCACTGAGTCATCTTGCCCATCCCTAATTTAGTTTTCTGTCAACCTTAGCACCCACAGTTGCCATGAAAGTTCAGTTGAATACCCATAGGGCATAAACATCTGTGATTAGAGATTTTGTGGGCATAGCAGTCTGGAGGATACCTGAAATAGGGTAGCAAGACAGGATACCCCAACCCTGAGAATAATATAGCCCGTGACTGATACCATTGGCTGGCCCAGTGTTGTCAGTCCTCCAGCCATTCCAGACTTTCTCACCAATCTTTACACTCCTGTCATTCTTGATCAGAACAAAAAGAGAAAGGAAACGCATCTAGATTAAAGGCTCATAAGAGTAAAAATTATTTTTCTCCCCTAAGACCTTTAGTATTCCCTTACTATGAATTAACTACAGTCAACCTCTCAGCATGCTTTTAGTCCTTACAGCTTGAGGGGATTACATGTGTATTAGTCAGGGTTCTCTAGAGTCACAGAACTTATGGAATGTCTCTCTATATTGAGAGAATATACTGTGATTACAGTCTGTAGTCTGACTACCCCAAATGGTCAGATGTAGCTAGGAAGTCCAAGAATCTAGTAGTTACTCAGTCCCACAAGGCTAGTTGTTTCAGCTGGTCTTCTGTAGAAGTTGATTTCCCATGGATGTGCTGGCAAGTAAGTGCAAGCAGGTGAAGAAGAGTAAATCTTTCGTCCAATGTCCTTATGTAGGTCTCCAGCAGAAGGTGTGGTCCAGACTATAGGTGCATACCACCATGCCTGGATCTGTCCCAGCTGACCTTGAACTCAGAGATCTCCTTGCCTTAGTCTCCCAAATTAAGGCTGTGTACTACTTGCCTAGGCCTAAGTTTTTCATGGCCACCGTGCGTCAAGATCTCCATGTGAAGATCCAGGTCAGGAACTTGTGTGCTCCAGACTCAAGATCTGGATTACAGTTGAGCCCTCCAATTCTGGATCATAGTTCATTCCAGATATAGTCAAATTGACAACCGGGAACAGCCATTGCACCCTGATATTTATTTGCAAAGATAATAGCAAAGAAGTGCAGCTATTGAGCTCAAAGAAAGTAAAAGTAACAAGAACCTCGCTGGGCAGGCTCTTCAGTGAATACTTCAAAGGATTAAGAATCAAAATCATGCAGTGTCACTGAGTTTCTCTCTGTTGGGAGCAGGCTTTTCTTACTGTCATTCCAAAGAGTGCACAACAATGGGGTTTTGTGGGCAGAGCTTCAGACAGAGACTCTATTTTGGAAGCAGCCTTCCCCTACATTTGGAAGAGGGAAGATGACTGCATTTGGGTAGGCATTTGAAGGGCATCTGCTGCTCAACACGACCCACATGCACAGACATGCAGAGATGACCTATTCCTGGGAATAGAAAGGTACCTAATAAATATATTGGGGTTAATTGGGACCACAGGGGAACATGGCTATATTAAAATAGTATCAGAGAAAACAGATCCAAGAACTCACTGAACACAACAGGCCAAGGAAAGGGTGTAACTCCCAATAAAAGGTGGACACCTAGTGTAGGTTGATGTCTATATGCAAGTGAGGGCTGGCACAAGTTAGGTCCAGGCCATGATTGTACAGTAAAAAAATAAGACGGGGACAAAGCTGTTGTAAGGTGGGAGAGAAGGGGAAGGAGGAAGAGAATCAAGATGGAGACCGAGAAGGATGGATGACCTAGATCCGGGTGATCTTGAATTGCCAAGGTAGTTATGTATATTCCTTAAGGGATGGATTTCTGTAGGAAAATTTATCTTATCTATATGGACAGATTATATCCTTATCAATGGGTTCTGAGTTTATTGTGTGGATGTATTGTGGATTGAGAATTTAACATATAAATCTGTTTATTGGGTTGCAGTTCGTTGAGTCTTGATTTTACCAGGTAGCTGGGACCAGGGAGTTCACGGCTAGCAGAGAACTGCCAGGAGAGATAATAATCAAAGATACTATGATTAGTTCCATATAGCCCCACGGGTGCCGGAACTGACTCTTGGGATCAGAGTGGCAAGGTGCCACACTGGAACAGCTAGCAGACCGCCTGGGTCTGAGAGGACTTGGGGGCAGCATGGAGCCGCTGAGATAGAGACCCAACAGAGCCTTGCGACCCCACAGGTGAGGGAACTAGCACTGGATAAAAGGTTTAGTATTTTTTTAATATTTACCGCAACAACTTAGCACCACCCTAATTGACCTATCATCTGACCACACAATGTCTACATCAAAGACTGAACTACAATTCCTAACTGTCCTGGGGCCTTCAGTTTAGCTTTTCCCTACCGTCAACACAGCTCCCTTAAAAGCCCTTTGCCCGTTTTCCTGCCCACCTGGTCCTGCCATCTGTCTTCTCACTCATCCCTTCAGACTTAGTCCTGCCTTTTGCCTCTACGGCTGGTCAACTGACTTCAAGTGAGGCAGGGGTTCCAGGTAAGCCAAGTCGTAACGAAAACGTAATTGCTGAAAGGGCCTAGTGACATCCTCATAGTAACACCGTTAAAATTAAGATTAGCACTGTCACTTAGGAAAATATACCAAGTGAAATTCTAAGCACTGAAATAATCGAAATACCAAATTACAAAGGAACTTAAGAAAGGTAAAACGTAAGAGAAAATTTTCAGTTGCTTGAGATAATTGTCATTGCAATAGAAGATGTCATTCTGCATTTATGAAGTCCGTGTAGATGTGTTCGGTTCTCAAAGCTGGCATGAGTTTGATGGGGGAAATGTGGATCTGAACATACATCCACATAGTCTTTCCCTCCGGTTAGAATTGACTCTTTTAAAGATGTATTTATGTAGTGTGTGTGTGTGTGTGTGTGTGTGTGTGTGTGTGCCTGAGTGTATGTCTGTATACCACATGTGTGCATGGGCCTGCAAAGGCCAGAGAAGGAAGTTGATCTGGAGGAACTGGAGTTACAGGGGGTGGTGAGGTGCCTGACACAGGTTCTAGGAACTGAACCTGAGGTTCTCTGCAAGAGTAGCAAATGCTCCTAAATGCTGTGCCATCTCTCCAGCCCTAAGACTAAAATCTTTGGTGTGATGTTGGTTTTTTTTTTCTTTTGGTTGATGAAATCGTTTGGTTTTCTCCATATTTTGGGGATGACTCTGTAACCACTTTTGACTTTTTAGTTATCTTATATAGAAGTCTCTTATACAACATATGTCTCTCTTTAATGGAGAACACTACTGTGGTTTTTTTTTCCTTAATTAGTTTCTAGGACACCCAGTACTTATTTTATAAGGAGATAATGGGCGCTTTCTAAAAGGCATGAATAGGCTTGTGAAGAAATACAAAGCTTCAGATTATTTTGACAAATTATTGTTATTTGTTTATATAATCAGCTAAATTTCGTAGCTAGAATTAAACATTTGCCCTTTCAAATGTACTGTAAGATTACTATGTAATTGCCCCAAGTAGGGATAATTCTTGTTTGTTCCTTCATTCGTTTGTTAAGACGACACGATCTTACTATGTAGACCAGGTTGTCCTGGAATGCATAAAAATCTGCCTGCCTCTGCCTCCTAAATTCTAGAGTTAAAGGCGTATATTACCATTCTCAGCTAGGAACAATAATTTTAAAGGTATTTTTCCCCACTGTGAAGGCAGTGGCCACACAGCAAGTAAATGCTTTCCCAATGGCAAACCGTATAAAACACATGATAAAACTGATCACCGATCTCCATGTATCATTTCTCAAAAAAAGAAAGAAATTGCTTCTCTAAACCAGTTTCTTTTCTTTAAACATTACTAAGAATGAATGGATATTGCTGTAAATAAGAGAACCAGGAATGAATTTATCTCAGAGTATTGAATTTTGGCTCTATAGTTTCTAATAACATGTATATCACACTCGACTTAATTATAACTGTGTCCACTTTCTTTAAGACCAATTCCCAACAATCCTCCTACAGCTCACTTGAGTCTTCTCATCGCTCCACCAACGCCTATTTTGGGACAATCTCTACCTCATCATGCAAAGTCCTTTGTCATCCAAAGCAGTTTCCTTATTTTATTACCTTTGTTTTGCCAAAAGTATATGTCATGCATATAACCTTTACATCTCTTCTTTTCTCATTTGGTGGTCACTTTCTTCCTTATTATCATGGAGGTTATGAGTTTTAAAAACTTATAAAATACTTCTCTAAAAAAAAAAACAAAACCCAAAATATATTCTAAATAACAGCCTAGGAAGCTGTACCTGGAGCGGAGAAAGCATGTATACTGTGCCTTAGCTATTTAACAAGTATGTTCAAGTAAAGCATAGAAATAATCATGCTTCCTTTACAACTTTATTTGTTAGAGATTTAAGTCATTATAACTCTCATTTTTCATTTGGGCTTCTGAGTCATCCAAAGCAGGATAAGACCGGCCTTCCCACCTGCATCCTTTTGACAGCAGAGCGAAGGCTGCATCGTGAGCAGTAGCTCTTATCTCCCAGAAGTCAGTTTATCTGTCAAGCAATAGCAACCGTTTGGATGATCTCGTAGAACCAGAATTCATATAAGGATCATGGAGACAACACCTTGACAAGAACTGTCCAATTACACACACACAACACACATAGACACAAACACATAGACACACATACAACACACAAACACACAGATACACATACAACACACAACACATAGACACACACAACGTACAAACACATAGACACACAACACACAAACACACAGATACACACACAAACACACAGACATACACACAACACAGAGAGACACACAAACACACACAAACATATAGACACACACACATGCACACATACACACACACACACACACACACACACACACACACCTTATTCCTAAGACATTGTTTCTGTGTCAAATCCTAGCTGTCCTGAGACTTGCCTTATAGACCCAAGTGTTGGGATCAAAGCATGCGCCACCACACCCAGCTCTCTTTTATCTTTTAAGAGAAAATACTAGACAATGGGGAGACCATGCTCCTGGATTGGCAGAATCAATATTGTAAAAAATGGCTATGTTTCCAAAATCAATATATAGATCTAATGCAATAAAAAACAAAATCCAATGTAATATTTCATGGGTCTAGAAAAGGCAACCCAAGAATTCATATGGATACACAAAAGACAGCAAATACACAAAGCAATCCTCAAGGTGAAACCACAGCTGGAGGCATCAAAATACCCTACTTCAAACTTTACTACAGAGCTAGATTGACAAAGACAACCTGATAAAACCAGTCAGACCAAGGGAACAGAGCAGAGGACCTGGGAATTATCTGAAAGGGCTACAGACATTTTAAAAGTTTCGGACATCAAAGGACCTATCAGCAGAGCAAACGGACAGCTCACAGAATGCCTGGATATCTTCACCAGCTACACCAGAAGCTAATATCCAGAATTTACAAAGAACTACATAAATCAAATACCAAGGAAACAAAACTGTCAATTAACAAGTAGGCTAATAAAATGGAGTGTTTTCAAAAGAAGAAACATAAAAGACCAATAACTATACTTAGAAATGCTGGGGGCTGAAGAGATGGCTCAGTGGTTAAAAGCATTGGCTGCTCTTCCAGATGCCCTGAGTTCAATCCTCAACAACCACATGGTGGCTCACAACCATCTGTAATGTGACCTGGTGCCCTCTTCTGGCATGCAGGTGTACATGCAGGTACAGCACTCATTTACAACATAAATAAACAAATCTTTTTAAAAATATACAATTAAAATAGAACTACAGCATGATCCAGGTTTCACTTTCCAGTGTCTTAGGGTTTTATTGCTGTGAACAGACACCATGATCAATGTGAGTTTTATAAAGGACAACATTTGATTAGGGCTGGCTTACAGGATCAGAGGTTCAGTCCATCATCATCAAGACAGGCATGGTGCACGAAGAGCTGAGTTCTACATCTTCACCTGAAGGAATCCAGGAGCAGACTAAGCATCCTCAGGCAGCTAGGAGGAGGGTCTCCAAGCCCACCCCACAGTGACACACTTCCCCCAACAAGGCCACACCTTCTAGTAGTAGTGCTCCCTGGGCCAAACATATGCAAACCATCACACCCAGGGACCTCTATTTTCTCCCATAGTGATACTGCATATCCATGTTTATTACAACACCAAGGAAATGGAACCAACCTCGATGTCTACCCACAGATTAATCAATTGATGAAAATGTGGTATCTATGCAAAACGGGATATTAGTTAGTTACAAAGGGAATGAATTTTCCAGAAAAATGGATGACCTTGAAAAGTGTGATAGTAAGCAAAGTCACCCAAATTCAGAAAAAAACAAAAACAAAAACAAAAACAAAAAAAACAACAAGTGCCGTCCCCCACCTGTGGTTCCTAGACAATGATGGTCCATTTTTATATGTAAACAACTGTGTTGGTAGAGTCTAGTGTTGAGAAGAGAGATCACAAGGAGTGGAATCAGGTGGTCAAAGGATGAGATGCACAGGAAAGGACACACAAGTCATGAAAGAGGATAGAAAGCTAATTGTGCTTCTTGATTGTTTCTTTCAACTCTGTCAGTTTTTTTTTTCTTTTTCATGGAGGACCAGTGCATTAAAGCATAATCAACAGGGAAGGTGTGAAACTCTGAGTGAGGCTTCATGCCTTCTGACCAGCCGTCCTGACTGTAGAGAGGGCCACTGGGATGCACAGGACTTGCGTATGTATCTGACTGAATACCTCACTTCAGCTGTGTGACCTTTGCGAGTTCTTTATAAAGTGATTCTTAAAATTTAATTTTAAAACCTCATGTTGACACCCCAAAGAAAGATCTGAGAGCATCGGGCATGTGTTGTTTTCTAGACGTGGTCACAATGATGAAATGGCCTCTCCTTTTTGGTCTCTTCCCATGCTGTCTCTTGAACAGCTGAGGTAGACAGCCAAACGTAAGGAGTCAGGCTGCTGGCTTTGGATCCTTTCCTCTTGAAACCGCACTTTTGCTATAGTCTGAATAGAATTGAGCTTAATTTAGCAATTATAATTTATATGATAGCCTATAAGTGATATTTAAAAACTAAACACATACAGACACATAAATTTGAACCGTTATAAGTAAAGCTAGATTTTTCAAAACCTATCAAAAGGCAGCCATAGTGTCGCATGCATTTAATCCAAGCACTTGGGAGGAAGAAGCAGGCAGATCTCTGTGAATTCAAAGCCAGCCTGGTCTGCACACAAGTTCAAGACAGCCAGAGCTGTGTAAAGAGACCAGTCTCAAAAATGAACCAGATCAAACAAAAACATCAAAAATCTCATAGCTTTTATTTGGATTTTTCTCATTGGCAGTTCTAAGCTGTTTATCTGATTTTTTTTAAGTGGTTAGGAATACCTTGTCAAGAGCTGGAGAGATGGTTCAGTGGTTAAGAGCTCTGACTGCTCTTCACCAGAGGCCCTGAGTACAATTACAGCCATCTGTAATGAGATCTGGTGCCCTCTCCTGGTGGGTCTGAAGACAGCTAGAGTGTACTTACATATAGTAAATAAATAAATCTTGTTTTTTAAAAAAGGAAGACCTTGTCAATTTTATACATTGAAAAGTATGACTCCATATGAATAAGGCTGAAGAGTTTTGACTTTCAAAGACAGAGAGACTTACATGAAGCAGGAAGGTACCCAAACCTGGGCCACACCTTCTGGTGGCAACGTACACAAAAGCACATAGGAGAGGGAAACTTGGCGTTTGCCCTGCTTGGCCTCACTCTATGGGCAAGCATCGTCCAGTTGCTGAGACATTCCTTCATCCGTATTAGAACAATTTCTTCTGGATTCCAATGCATCCTCCACACAGGTTGCACCAGATTGGACTGCTAAGACATCCAGTTCAATAGACTGAAGAACTCGTAGATTCTCAACCTTTCCGGTGTGAAACAGCCATTCGGGACTACAGTCTGTAAACCAGCAGAGTAGATATCTTTTTAATGATACTTCCATTCTCAGTTCTATGAGAATCCTCACTAATACAACTCCTTAGTAAAGCCCCAATTGATCCCTTGTATATTAAGAATATCTCTGAAGGGCTAGAGAGATGGCTCAGTGATTCAGAGTACTTGGTGTTCTTCCAGAGAACCTGGGCTCAATTCCCAGCAAGCCCTCACATGGTGGCTCACAGCCATCTATAACCCCAGTTCCAGAGGATCCAAAACCTTCTTCTGGCCTCTGAGGATACTGCACACAGACTTACAAGCAGGCAAAACACCAACTCATAAAAAATTAATATTAATAGTAATTTCTCTAAACTTAATCTGTAGCAATCAGTCTAATAAGGATTTTTTAAATATTTATTTATGTTTATATGCATGCTATGTGCTGCTTGTATACCACGTGCCCATAGATGTTCTTGGAAGCCAGAAGAGGGTATCATATCCCCTGGAAGTGGAGCTACAAGTGATTGGGAACAGCATGATATGCGCACTGTGAACAGGGGTCCTCTGTCTACAGAAATATCAAGTGGTCTTAGCCACTGAGTTATCTCTCAAGATCCCCTCTAAGGATTTTTAAGAAATGCTTAGCCTTTTAATTAGCATACAACATTTTATGTTAATATTTTCTCCTTTACAACCTGCTTTGTAAGAAAACATTTATCAAAATCTATGTATATCACATTAAAAGTGATAATAGCTTAATGAAACTTTTATGATTCCGAAGAATTTCATTTTATATAAACAAAGGTTTTTAATATTTTATAAAACAACAGACCTCAAAAATAACATTTAAATAGGATTTTTAAAACAGATTTATTTATTTTTAAGTACATGTGTACATATGTAAGTATGTATGTATTATGTATGCATGATTGCATGATGTATGCATGTATTTGCCTGATGCCTTCAGAGACCAGGAGGAGGCATGGGGTCCCCTGACAGTAAAGTTGCAGATGGCTGTCACACGGGTACTGTATGAAATCCAGGTCCTCTGCAAGAGCAGCAAGTATTGTTAACCATTGAACCATCCTTCCAGACCCCCATCCTATTCAATTTTTAAAAGCTTAGAATGGGTCTGGAAAGTTGGCTCAGTTTCAATACCCATCATCATGGTGCCTTACAAACACTCTGTAGTCCCTGGGGGATCTGATGCCTTCTTCTGACCTCTGAAGACACCAGGCACACCAGCGGTGCACATACATACATTCAGGCAAAGGCTGCGTGTGTGTGTGTGTGTGTGTGTGTGTGTGTGTGTGTGTGTGTGTGTGTGTGTGTAAGAGAGGGAGAGAGAAAGAGAGGGAGGGAGGGAAGGACAGAGGAGGGAAGGAGAGAGATTCATCTTTCTCTAAGTTTGGTTAAAGAACCCTGACTAATACACACACATTTTCTCAAGAAACTGGCCTAGAATGAGACCCCCTAATCATCCCCAAAACAGATTCCCATGTTACTAAGAGAAAGCAGCCCTCTTCCCACGATACATCTCTTCATAGCTTGATCTTATCACCATCTCTAACAACACAATGCACCAATTTTTGTGGATGACCAACCTAGGACATGTTGTTAGAGAGCAAGGAGGCATTGATGAATCCTCCCTCCCCATGTCCACAGCAAGAAGACACTTTTGACTATGGGCTCCTGGACTGACAAGTTTGCTTAATAACAACCACTGAGTCTGAACTCTAGAGCTTCTGATGGGACAAATGAAGGATCATCAGAGGAAACTGATAAAGCTGCTTCCTCTCAGGTCACAGATGTGCGTTACACACCTTGGGAAACTGTCTCAGTGTCAGTAAGGGGCTGCAGTCTTTTAAACCAGAAGAGGTTTAAAGCCAAAGTGTTTGGATACCCTCAGTGGTCAGATGGTAAGAATCGCAACAACCAAATGAAGTTACAGAATCTTAGAGCCTTCGTCCTGAGGGTGGTGACACAACCTAGGTTCAGTTTCGAGCTGGTCAGTGCCAGTGTCTGTAACCCAGAGAAGCTTCCTGTTTCTTCACTAGTGTTGTTCCCGCTGCACATTAATAAGTGGAAAATATCTTTGGTATGACGTGAACATGACCTGACCCTCATTTAGAAGCGGGAGCCCTTGGATGGTAGCCCAGCTGGAAGAAAGGGACTCTTAGGTGACCTGGGAGATTGTCAACGCAATAAAAACTGTTGCCTCACACCTGGCTGCCAGCTCCACTGGATGAGCCCACTACCAGGCCGTACTGAATCTCTAAAAGCCTGAGACAAAATGTCCCTTAAGTTGACCCTTGGGACTGATTTGAGAGGAGCTGGGAGAAAAGAACACCAAAAAAAAATGAGGGTGGGTTTTGGCGAGTTGTGATTGGTCTGTGGCTCCCTGACCTCACAAGGAGCCATTGTGAGATAGGGTATTAGTCCACCCATATACAATTCTGATTTGGGCCTTGATCTTCTCTTTGCACTGCAGTTACGCCTCTTGGTTGGTTACAGAGCGCTTGGTCTCAGATGTTGGTCCTGAGAGTTTATTTTTTATTTCCTACTTTAGAACTACTAACCTGAAGATAGTAAGTTTGCTGCCTGGATTTTGACTTAATGTTCATTGATTTAGATTTAGTTTGTGCATATGCTTCAGTTTGTTTTCATTATCAACCATTTCCATTAATATGTGTGTATGTGTGTGTGTGTATGTATGTATGTGTATGTATGTATCCACTTACTTTTTTTTTTGTTTTTCTCTGAGGGCCATCTCTCTAGCCTCAGAATTTTTTTTAAAGATGTATTTTATTTATGAGTACACTGTTACTCACACCAGACACACCAGAAGGGGCATCAGATCCCATTACAGATGGTTGTGAGCCACCATGTGGTTGCTGGGAATTGAACTAGGACCTCTGAAGAGCAGTCAGTGCTCTTAACCACCAAGCCATCTCTCCAGCCCTCCATTTACTTTTAAATCTTGTAGAATGGCTTATTTTGTTACCTTAAGCCTTTCGTTAGTCTATATTAGCTGTAGAAACTAAGGAATTTGACTTTACCATGAGCTTAGATCCTATCCACCTGCTTTGTTATTTCCCTCAACCTTCCCCTGTGGTTAAAAAGAATCCCCCTATCATGTTAAGAGTCTTCTCCTGACACTTGCAACCTATGAGTCAATTGAGGTATCTGGAGTGACAACTCATTTCCTCAGGGCGCCATAGTGTCAAAGAGCCGCCATTCTTCAATGCCCATATACATGAGTGTAAGGAAGAGGGATGGCGAACCATGAGGGTAGAGGTCCGTAGTAGTTAGAGCCATTACACAATTTGAGGGTCTGAGTGAAAAGAAAAGAAACTAGTCAATAACCAATAAGCAAGAATCTCTCCCTGAGGGTTGTTAAAGCTCACTGGGTCCATTCTTGTTACTGCAGCTAACTAAAGCCCCATGTCCTCCTCAAAGGTCTGAGTGTGAGAGGTTTCACACCCGATTCCTCACTGAATTCTGTCCCCAGCTGGGTGGGCTGTTTAGGAAGTTGGCAAATCCCATAGTAGCAGTACCCAGCAGGAGAAATTGAATCATTAGAAGCCATGGGACATGTCAGAAGTCTTGGAAGCAACTTCTTCAAACCCATCTTCGGACCCCAGCCATGGTTCCTGTGCTCAGAGAGCCGAAGCACAGTAAAATCTGTGTACCCTATGTTTTTGCTTCTAAGGGATTTTTGTCACGGCAATGAGAAAAGTAATTCTGTGCTTGGAGACAGAACGTGAAGCGTGCTTTATTATTTAATCATTTTGGTTGTAAAAGCTGTGATTGGTCCATTGTGTTTAACCTCACAGAAGCCATTGTGAAGAGTTGCAGACTCCACATAAGGCACTACTGGCTGCTTGATTTGGCTCAGAGTCGCTGGTTCACAGAAAACTTTGGATATTACTGACCTCCTGAAACAGATTCTGTTGATGGGCTTGGACCCCCAAACAGCAGTTTGTTTCCTGGTTTGTGGGTTTTGTTTTTTAAAAAAAAAAAAAAAAAAAAAAAAAAAAAAAAAAAAAATTTCACCTGACAGCAAGAGAGACAGAACTTGTTCAGAGTTACAAAGCCCAGGAGAGGGGGGGAACTAGTTTAGAATAAGAAAAGTCATTGGGTTTGGAGTTCCAGGGCAGAGGGCCAAGCGGGACTGTTTGGGTTATAAAAAAGGCAGTCATTTTCCCAGGTGATCTCGGGGGTGACATTCCGGGTCTACTGAGGACTTATTACCGACAGCAGCATACAGTCCAACAACTTGTTCGGTGTCCCGGCCTTCAGCATCCTTACTTCTGCTCCTGCAGGCTTGGCATGGTGCACAAGCTGGTTTACTTTGGATCTCTGCCTCATCTTTCTTTTGCTGGCTTCAGCCTATTCATTCTCTTCTCCCGCCACTTAGCTGTCATGGCGCAGGACTTTCAAGGAAGATGGCGCTAAGACCGAGACACATTTCTATTCTTAAGCATAATCCTTTGACATTTTAAAATTTAATCTGTCTGGTTTGAACAGCTTTATTAGTACGGACAAGTTGCCAAAAAAGAAAAATAAGCTTTGTCCTCACCAAGAGGACTTACATCCATCTACCTGTGCAGTTCTCTCCCTGCAAGCTCAGATCAGCTTGAATGCTGGTCTATCCTGGTAACTGTCTTCCACTTGCTGTCTTTCACTCTAACACTCCTGCAAAAGACCCGAAATCATGCCACGTGTATAGCGAAGTGCAGCCTGTTTCATTACGGCGTTGGATTGTCGGGGAGGGCTGTCATCTTTAGATGACCATCTATCTGACTTAAGATAAAGAAGTTGAAAACCCAAGTAGTATAGAGATGTCTGTAGGAGGCAGATTTATTAAGAGATGTTGGGCTCTAACAGAAGGCCATTGTAAACGTTGCAGTGTAAGTGAGCCCTTCTCAGAGAGGTATCCTGGCCATCAGGAGCCAAGGAATACCACAAAGTCACACCACACAAAGACCTCACATAAGAGATTGGACAGGGAAAACCAGAAGCAGGAGGGAACAGAGCAAAAGGCATTCTTAAGGGGTGGGGCAGAGCCTTCCAAGGTTGCCTGGGATTGGCGGCCTTATGTGACCTGGTTTTGAAAGCTCAGGATTGGTGGGCTTTCTTTGCCCTTTATCCTATAATTGGATCAGGAACATAGATTCATTCAATAACTAATATCCTTTGTCATACCCAGATCAGCACAGAGTTCCAGAGTCAGTCGTCCTTGTTATTGTTACTACGGGACTTACTGTTAGTAAAATCAAAATGTCCTCCTCAAGGTTAGATATGAATGGGCTCACACCTTCTCATGTGTCTGAATGCTTGGTCTCTGTCAGGGGATGCTGTCTGGGAAGTCCATTAAACCCCAGGACCCCAGCAGGATAGAAATTGGGTGACTAGATGCAGGAAGGGCCTGCCAAAAGCACATAACCAACTACTTCAGATTCTGGAAGGAAATACCTTCCATCCTTTCAACTAGAATGTTTTGTGAGTGTGTGTGTGTGTGTGTGTGTGTGTGTGTGTGTTTGTTTTTTTTTTCCATCTTTATTAAATTGGGTATTTCTTATTTACATTTCAACTGTTATTCCCTTTCCCGGTTCCCAGGTCAACATCCCCCTAACCTTTCCCCCTCCCCTTATATATGGGTGTTTCCCTCCCCCTCCTCCCCCCATTACCCCCCCCAACAATCCTGTTCACTGGGATTTGTTCACTGCCATGAAAAAAGTTACAGAGTCCCTTCCTGTGAAGTCACCAATAAATAAATAGATAAATAAATAAATAAATAAATAAATAATAACTCTTTGAGAAGTGATTAAAATTTTTTATTGAAGGTTTTTCATGGAAGTATACAGTGAACGGAGATCATTTTCATGAGCCCCGTTGCATTGCAGCTGCTTTTGGCCTGTGCCAGAAAGTTCTCATTTCCATTAAGGTTCTACTTACCGATCCACAGCTCTAGTTAGACTAACCATTACCTCTGGGACTGGCATGTTACAGACAGCAATCCCTGTATCTATTTCTACTTCAGAAAATGGCAAAATGTCGTTCTTGTAGCTGAGCCTGAGTGACCCTTCATGAACGTTGCCAATGAGTTTCCATATGGAATTCTCCTAGGATTCCCTGCTGAACTGTGGACCTCGCTGTGAACATGAAGCATCAACTTGGTCGTGTAGAACTTTGTGTGAGCTACCAAGGAATCTCATAATTTCAGTACACGTGGTTATTCATTAAGGACATTGGCTTGTACTCTCTCTGTCTCTGTCTTTGGGTTTGTGTCTCTGCGTCTCTGTGTCTCTGTGTCTGTGTGTCTGTCTCTCTCCCAGAGTGTGTGTGTGTGTGTGTGAAGTAGTTGTTGTTGTTGCTGCTGCTACTGCTGCTGCTGCTGCTGCTGCTGCTGCTGCTGCTGTTGCTATGGTTTCCACACCAGGGTAATACTGGCTTTATAGACCAAGTTTGGAATGAGCTTTTCTTGTCTCTTTGGAGAAGCAGCTTGAAGATCTAAGGCTAGTAGGTAAGACCCATAATGCAATCTGTTGGTCCCAGACCATCCTTAATGACAGATTGCATCACTCTTTCCATCTTGTGCCTATAATGATCACTGTACGTGCTTTTTAATGTCCAGAGTTGATCATCACACCCAGGGTGTAGCAACTAGAAGGAAGCAGGTGGTACTCATCTTTAATAACATCTTGCCAAGGGTTGATGTCTTATGATTCAAGCAATCTTTTTCTTTCAGAATCATCAACTCTTTGGAGTATGAGTTTGCATCACCCCAAACCCTAGGATTCCCATGGATTCCTCTCATCCTTAATTTTCATCTGACACTTCAATAATTTGTATTTTCTCTATGGGTGATACAGGTCAAGGGCTAGTCAGATTTGTTCATCCTTTCAAATTACCAGATCTTTTGTGTCTTTGGTCTTTGTTTCAACCTCTATGTGTCCTCATATTTCAACTCTGATCTTTCTTTTTTTTTTTTTTTTTTTTTGGTTCTTTTTGGAGTTGGGGACTAAACCAGGTGTGCTTCCTAGGCAAGGGACCAAAAATCAAAACTCCTCTTTCTTATGCATCATATAACTAGGTTAGGGCTTTGGGAAAAACAAAAGACCCAAGATGCATATTAGGATGTTTAGGACTATGATTTTTCTTTTCTTTTAAAAAGATTTATTTATTTATTATGCACACTGAGTTGTCTTCAGACACCGATAGAAGGACATCAGATCTCATTACAGATGGTTGTGAACCACCATGTGGTTGGTGGCTGTTGGGATTTGAACTCAGGACCTCTGGAAGAACAGTCAGTGCTCTTAACTACTGAGCCACCTCTCCAGACCCAGCTATGATTTTCATTAAATAGAAACTGAAAGCTATAAACTTGTCTCCTACACCTTATTTTGGTTTCATTTTTCTTTCCTTTTTAGAGCATCTCGTGATCCCATTCCCCACCTGTTACAGTGGTGGACTTGGAGAAGGAAATGCCATGCATGGATTTCTGCGGTGCAAATTTACCACCAGCATCCAGACAAACTGGTTCCAGGCTGTCCATATCTACCATTGTGGATTCTATGTGTTGCTTAGGCCAAAGGGCTGAAGAAACCCTGGGACTCATAGGAGCAAATAGGCTTCATGATGTCCTGACAAAAAATAATATGTTCAACAGGAAAAAAAATGTTGGGAACATCCTTGGAGAAATAAGGCATGTTCCAAAGATTTATTCTGCCAAGAGTCCTGCAGGCCCTGACAACCTCGCTTCCGCCCTTTGGAGGAGAGAGAGTGATCCTGCCTTGCCCATGTCCGTGGCATCCGAGACCAACAAATGGCAAGGGGAGAGCTCCTCCAGGTGCTTCTCTCCAGATTTAGACGAGATGCTGGAGATCAGCTGGCTGTGGAAGTCTGTCCAACAGTGCTATGCTGAGGAGGCCTACAAGAGCCACAAAAATTCTGAGGAGGCAGAGAGTACTGTCTCACTGAGTGACTCCTCTGAGGACGACCTGTCCTACCTGGAGGATATCATTCCCGACTCTAACTCGCACTCACAGCACGCTGGTGTGGAGGTAGGGACCGAGAAGACCAACAGTACCATCGGGATCAGTTACACATCCCTCAGTGCTGTGTTGTTCCTTGAAGACACCAACTGCAAACAGATCCCAGAACCTCAAGATGATCCCAAGGTTACCAACCGCATCGGTGTATCCAGTGACGTGACTGGAACTGACCTACAGTTCAGTGAGAGAATACGTGATACTACATACTCTGTGATCTCTGCCCAGAATAGGAACGCTAAGTATGAAGATGACAATGGCATAACCCTGGAGGAGTCACTATCTCTATCTAGCAAGGACCAGTTCTGGGAGGTGCCCAAAGAACCCATAAAGAAGCAAAGAAGGCAGATTAGTCAGTTCTTTTCCAGTTTATTCTGTTGCCTCCCCACCCCGAAGAAAAGAGAGACAACCTCCAGGTAAGAGACTGTCTTATTGCCATAAGACATGGAAAATGGAGTAGCAAGGAAACCTAGTAGCAAGGCCACCAAGGCCCTTTGCCACAGATATGTTGGCTGTACCCATTTATAGGATGTGGCCCTAAGATTGCTGTGATTCTAGAGGACCCTTTCCCACTGTGCCCCTTTACGTAGATTCAGTGTCTGCCCGAAGCAGACAGCAGTGGATGCAACCATGGGCAGTGGAGGGAGGGAGGAGGAGGGACTTTGGACTTGGGGACATGGGAAGTACATTAGGAAGGAAGAAATTGGGTGGAGAGCTACATAGAGCAGAGTCGCTGCGGTTAAATCCTGCCAAAGTCACTAACACAGTCCTTTGCTTGTGTCTCCTTTCAAGGGCTGAAGATCATGCCTGGGTCTGTGATTCTTAAGCCATGGATTTCCGTTCAGCCTGGTATGGTCCACCAGCTACAGAAGGGAGCCAGGCCAGAACAGGATAGAGCTTTGTACCGCAAGACTTGTTGTTACCTGTCAGACACCTACAGCCTGGGCACGAGCTCTCTACCCCTCCTCTCCCGGCAGTGTAGACTATTGGCTGCCTACTTCTTAACTTACCGTGCCCCAGCACTGAGGCTGGACAGAGCGGTCAATCACTTGTTATGAAGAGACAGCTGTCCAGATGCAGCAAACCTCGTGAGAGAATTTTGTGTTTCCCATGATAACTCATCACCTAATTTTGATCCTTATCAATGACCAGATGCAATGAACTGCATATACTCGGTAGCCCCTGAGGTAAGGAGGCACAAGAAGAGGTGCGGAGACGAGGAGGGGAGGGGCACGTGGGACATGTCAAAAGGGAAGAAAAGCAGTTGGAGGGTGAGGAAGGAAAGAGCATGAAGTGGGGAAGGAGGAGTACCTACCCATAGGAAGTTCCAGCTCTGGTCGGGCAGCTGAGAAGAACAGATGAGCATGTTGGGTGGGGTTACAGACCTAAGCCTCCATGAAAACATTAGGAGAAGAGGACTCTTGCACACATCGTTATCCACTAAGAAGCTGGGGTTTGTTTTTTTTCTTTTGTTTTGTTTGTTTGTTTTCGAGTAGCTGCTCAGGTAGAGGAGCCATGTTTGGGTTCCTGCACCCACACTGATGATCATAATCATCCCACAAGGTCAGAACCGGCTGGATCATGAATCTATGTCTCAGAAAATTAGAAAATAGCACACACACCCCACAATTCCCACTGAGAGAACACAGAAAACATCGCCCCTGGTCTGCCATATGTGACAACAGAAGTCTGACCCTCACCCATCCCATGCCGTGGCCTCCATGGTAACTTGCTCAAGCAGGTGGACTATTTAGCATTAGAGTCTTCCAGCCCCTACCTATCAAAGACACACTATAGCCATGCAAGCATGAGCCATGACCAGTTCAGAGCGCCCTGCTGCTTAGGGAGTGGGCTGTCAATTGGTTTCTTGGGTTGGGAAAGTTTTCTAAGCAAGCATTGGATGATGTTCATGGCTCTGCTCATGAGGTCTTGAAAGTTGTAAAAATGTCACATTCTGCATGACTCCTACATCATGATCTATTTCCTCTAATTTGTGAAGTAGCATGGGGGAGGGGGAAGGCAGAGAACCTGAACCATATGTCTACCCATCTCTCCTTAAGGCAGAGGGCTACCTAGCCAGGGGCAATGTGAGAGAAATATCCTGACAGACAGGGTTACAGAGTCCATTATGGACAACATCCAATAAGCAAGGTGACTTCCTTTCAACAACTCTAAGGCACCAAGTCTCATCTGCTTTGGGGTCTTAACTTAGCAAAGCACAGGATCACTTCTGTGGCCCTTTAAGTTCACAACTGCACACTTCTGCTCTTACCACAAGTCAAGGTATTGCTTTCTTGGCTCACCTACCTGATTCCCAAGACTGCCCACCATGCCAGGAAACTTGTTCCAACTTAGTTTGCAGGCTGCCATGAGTCCTAAAAACTTTGTAAGACAGGGAAAATATTCAACCACAAGCTTTTCATGCTTCACAGACAGAACTGTGTAACACGGGATTGACTGCACAGGGATATGTGAACCATTTGCCCTGTGGACTACAATAGGCTTGTGAGAGGTATCAGGAGATGAGAGTCTAGCCATAAACTGCTCTTCTGGTGCTGGGATGAAAGCTCGTTACACCAGGTGCTTGCTCTGCAAGCATAAGGGCATAAGCGAAGGTCCAGCAACCACCTAAAAGCCTTGAAGGGCAGTGTGAGCATTCAATCCCATCTCTGTGGAGATGGAAGGGAACAGCCCCATTTGATCCCTGTGCAGATGGTCTAGCCTAATTTACAACCTCCAGCGTTAAGGAGAGTGTCTCCAAAAACAAGGTTAATAGGACACTTGAGATTCCCCTCCTACTCATACATGAGCAAAAACAGGCAAGTGCTCCAGAACACATATGAACCCATACACATGTACCTAGACACTCATAAAAGACAGGAGGCACGAAAAGAGGAAATAGAGAAAACCATTAAGAGTTCTTCTTTCATAATTGATTATTCTTAGGTGTGGCATCTATTTCTCAATCTGCAATATTTATTTTGTGTGTGTGTGTCCAAAAAGCTTTCAAGAGAAAGGCTTCTACATTCACGTGGTTTGGATTTAATTTTTGTTTCATCAGATATGTCTCTTCAAAAGTAAGCATGTGGCTTGAATCTGCAAAGAAGACCAGGGAAACTACCCTCAGCTGCATTTGTGGGACCGCCATAGAACAGCATCTCTCGGCTCCATGGGGGAGCCAGCCCCACAATGACCCGGTACTGTGGATCCTGTGGATTCGTTTCTTTCTTGATGTTGTCACATCAAGACTATGAACCTGGAGCAGTGTTATGCTCTCCGTAGTTGAAACAAGATTCCTCAGGCCTCACATGGAAAGTCCTTCATTTTTTATTAAACGCTCACTTGATTTTTTTTTTATACTGGCCTATCTCTTCTCCTTGAAAGAAAGCTATGATATCCAGTCCCAGGTGAATAAAAACGTTGTGGCACACCTTCTCGCCAAGAACACCTAACCCTGTGTTCTATACACCATGGCATGTACTTCCCAGAGCTCGTCCACCCCCAAAGTTTTGGCAATGACAATAGGTGCTCCCCTTTGTCGGGACACCTATATCTTATTGGTGGCTGTTTCTGAAGCCCAAAGACTTGTCAGCTCTGCAGCACAGTTGTCGCCGTAGATTCTGGCTACTCTTTTGGGTTTTTATATCAACCACCCTTCTCCACCCCAATCCCTTCAACCCCCTCCCAACACTAGGTAGGTGAGACAGTAGGTAAGAGGAGAAAGAGCCCATCGGCCTCCTTAGACTTGCTTGCTGGTTAGCAATGTCATGAAGTTCCTTGGGGCAATTCCAATCTTCATTGTCAGGACATCTCCAAGTAGTGTAGCAAACCAGCAAACACGAACAGCAACACAGCAAACAGAACATCATTAATTCAGCAAAGAGCAGTCCAGCAACCCAAGCAAACAGCTGCAGCAGGGGCGGCGGGCAGGGGCGGCGGGCAGGGGCGGCGGGCAGGGGCGGCGGGCAGGGGCGGCGGGCAGGGGTGGCAGCAGCAACAGCAGCAGTAACCACACACTCTCTAGGGGCTCTGGCATTTTCATATCCTCTCCAGAGTCCCCGAGGATTCCAGATGTAAATGCTGTTCAGGTGGCAGAATCACGCCTCTGCCAGAGCACGAGACAAATCACAGTCAGCTGCTGTGGACAATCCCACATCCCATGCATGGGACTGAAACAAAAAGCATGTTCTCATAACTGGGTCTTTTTAAGAAACAAAATTCTAACCACATACAGGCACAAGGATACTCAAATCTTCGCTGTTGGTGAGCCTATGTCCAATCAGGTAGCCACTTAGAAACCCAGTCAATCCTCTGCGGAACGCGTGTTGAAGCATCTGAATCCAATTCCCTGCCACAGAGCGATTTTTCCTAAGGCCCCAGGAAAGTAGGGTGGCTACTCATGGCCACTAGTGCAGAGGCCGGTTTAGAGCAGTCTCTGCCCCCAAAGCCCAGGGCTGTCAGTTTTGATCTGTTTACTTTCTCTCTCTGGGCCCAGGCACTGCTGTTCCCTTTTGCAATTTCACAAAAGCATTTGTGTGGGGTTTTTTTGTTTGTTTGTTTGTTTGTTTTTGTATTTTTTTTCTCTTCCTTTTGGCTTTCAAACCATTGTTTCACTTTTTTCACTCAGGAGACCAGGCCATCCTCAAACTCAGAAATCTACCTGCCTCTGCCTTCTGAGTGTGGGGATTTAAGACCTGTGCCACCCTTGCCTGGCCTCATTTCTTTTCTTTTCTTTTCTTTCTTTCTTTCTTTTCTTTTTTCTTTTTCTTTTCTTTTTTTTTCTTTATTAAATTGGGTATTTCTTATTTACATTTCAATTGTTATTACCTTTCCTGGTTTCCAGGCAAACATCCCTCTAATCCCTACCCCTCCCCTTCAATACGGGTGTTCCCCTCCCCATCATCCCCCCATTACCGCCCTCCCCCCAACAATCACATTCACTGGGGGTTCAGTCTTGGCAGGACCAAGCCTCATTTCTTAACATTTTACTAAGTCGGTGTTCCACTGACCTGAGAGAGATCCTAAGATTCTAGGCAATGTTCTTTTCCATGCGTGGTTCTGTTAATGTCAGCGATTGAGCTCTCAGCTTCATGGGCCTGAGGTGCAAAATAGGAAGACTGCCAAATCTCTTCTCAGCACTCCATCAGCCCCAAACTCTCCAGACAACCGACCTGGACATAAGAAGGAAGGCAGCACTGACTGAGAATTCGGGACAGTGGACTTGGCTATCACACACAGAACACAACTGAGAATGGAAATCTTCCCCATCCAGTTCATCAACATGAGTTCCCCCTTCCACACTGTGAGGCAACTGGATCTGCTGAAGCAAAGGGCTGCTTCTCAGCAGTGGCATGGCCAGCTCTGTGCCCAGCCTACTCCAGACAGACTCTGAGGGCTCCAGTAGCAGAATCACATCACCTTCTGCCAATGATGCTGATTTTTATAACTGAACCGCGCTGAAAGACCTTCACGTTGTCAACTGGCACAGGAGCCTAGGCATTGGCTTCTGGGCTTCACTAACATGAGTAGCCAACAGGAAGGAGCTATAAAGGCCCTCTGCACTTAGGGTCAGAAGGTCATAGGGCTTTAGTGGCTGAGAACAGAGCAGACATTTTTTGGGAGGGGCAAATTAAAAGGAGACCCAGAGGGATATGAAGCCCCCAACTACAGAGGAAAATATTTACAAGTCAATAAAACGGAGACCAGAGAAGGTGCTTCAGTTCAGATGTCCCGGCTTCAGCTGTCCAGCAACCTGCACAGACTTGCTTCAGGAAACTGAGAGACACAGGAAAACAGAGCAATTGGAGGAAATATGGAAACAAAAAGAAAAGTCGGCTTGAGAGCCTTGTCTGTACACAGCTTGGCAAGCAAGCCTTGGTCCCCTCTTCCCTCTCCCCTTCTTTAACAAACAGGGATGCCGATGTCTGCCTGGAATCCCATCACTGGCCCGATAGAGATCTGCAGACCCTTGGGTCTCAGTGTCAATCCAGCCAGCCTAGCAGAACCACTGAGACCTGACAATAAGTGAGAGACTTGGAGTTAAAAAACAAAAAACAAGATGTGTCTGAGGTTTTCCTTTCACATGCTCAGACTCCAAGTGCATGTGTGCTTACATACAGTCACAGTGTATCTGCACACATGGAATAAGAGACGCATGCACACGCCCATACACACACACACACACACACACACACACACACACACACACACACACTTTATGGAATGATTTGTGTCACTCAGGCGTTTTTATTTTTGATTCTTTGAGACAGGGCCGGTGGTCCATTCTGAAGGTGAGTGAGTGCCTTAGGTATCTAAGGGTGACCTCAAGCTTCGATCCTTCTGTCTCCTCCTCCCAACATGGAAGATCCATGTCGACCTCCCCCTTCCACCCTCACAGAATACAGATCTAACACAGATATTGTAGCATGCTAGGGCAGCACTCTAGGACTAAGGTACAACCCGCTTTAGAAATTTTAGAGAGAGACCTGGTGTCAGGTAATGGTAGAAGGGACCTCTTTGGACTTGGGGTTATTGTGGATGCTCTCAACTCAGCAGACAGGCACACAGAGAACAGGAGTCAGAATCTGGAGGAACAGCATCACCAGGTAAGAGCTGTCAATGGACACCACGGTTACCTGCAATCCCCAAAGCTCAGAGAGGAAGGACAGAGCCCTCTCAGAACCTCAGAAGAGACAAATCTCTGGGAAGAATGAGAAGGTCAGGGGCTCTGCTGACCCCACCTGGCTGATCCTCTAGCATTTTGGTGAAAGTTCTGACCAACAGGCAGGAAACTCCTTAGTGTTGTTCTTCCCGGGTGGTCATCCTTTGGTCAGTGCACAGCCAAAGCCAAATTGATGCGGATGGACATTTAACCTCTGCCCTGGGATTGGACATGGTCTTCTGAAGAGTCCCGCATTCTGAGGAACAGTCTGCTTGTGAGAGTGACAGAGATTACAATCATAGTACACACTGAGATTAAGAAATTGGAACTCGGTGGGTTGGGGATTTAGCTCAGTAGTAGAGCGCTTGCCTAGCAAGCACAAGGCCCTGGGTTCGGTCCCCAGCTCCGAAAAAAAAAAGAAAAAAAAAGAAATTGGAACTACCTAGCCTCGCAGAGACTGGATGTACCAGGGTAGGGGATACCCAGAAAGACCCCCACCTGCTCAGGAGAGAAGGAGAGGGTAGGGGGAAGGATTATGGGAGGAGGGTGACTGAGAGAGGGGTAGTTATCAAGATGTAACATGAATAAGTAAAATAACAAAAATTAAAATAAATAAAATTCAAAACAATCTACCCTTACAAAGATTTTAAGATTTGGAACAGTAGTTTTTTAATTACATTATTAATAAAAAAATAAACTAGGGTCTGGTTGGTTGATATTGTTGTTCCTTTTATGGGGTTGCAAACCACCACCACCCCCAGCTACTTCAGTCCTTTTGTAACTCCTCCATTGGGGACCCTATTCTCAGTTCAATGGTTGGCTGCGAGCATCCTCCTCTGTATTTGTCAGGCTCTGGCAGAGCCTCTCAGGAGACAGCTGTATCAGGCTCCTGTCAGCATGTAATTCTTGGCATCAGCAATATTGTCTGGGTTTGGTGGCTGTATATGGGTTGAATCCCCAGGAGGGGCAGGCTCTAGATGGCCTTTTCTTCAGTCTCTGCTCCACACATTGTCCCCATATCTCCTCCCATGAGTACTTTGTTCCCCCCTTCTAAGAAGGACTGAAGTATGGCCACACTTTGGTCTTCCTTCTTCTTGAGCTTCATGTGGTTTGTGAATTGAATCTTAAGTATTCCAAGCTTTTAGACTAATATCTGCTTATCTGTGAGTGCACACCATATATGTTGTTTTGTTATTGGGTTGCCTCACTCAGGATATTTTCTAGTTCCATCTATTTGTCTAAGAATCTCATGAAGTCATTGATTTTAATAGCTGAGTAGTACTCCATTGAGTAAATGTACCACATTTTCTGTATCCATTCCTCTGTTGAAGGATATCTGGGTTCTTTCCAGTGTCTGGCTATTATAAATAAGGCTGCTATGAAAGTACAGCTCCCAGGGACTAAACCACCATCCCAAGAGTACACAGAGATGGACCTATGGCTCCATCCGCATATGTAGCAAAATAAGACACAGAACAAGTTTATCTTCTAAGACATCTTTGCAACTACAGTTCCATTAGGAAACTAAGCTCCAAAAAAGAAAAAAATAAAACAGCTTGCATCTGTTGCTTTCTGGAAAAAAAAAAAAAGAACTAGGGGTTGTGTTTTGGTGATCCCTCTATTGCCAATCTATTTGTCAATAATCAATGAGGACCTACAATCTTGTCCCCCAGTACCCACATCACCCACATACAATGTCAGGGCCAACAACACACAGTGGTAATCCCTACTCTTGAGAGGCTCAGAAAGGATTGTAGGTGAACTGGTGAGCTCAGAATTGGGAAAGTCCCAAAATTCAAGATGGGAGACCAAAGAGGAGACAATCCATGGGTTCACTGTGGGTTCTTGAACAACGACATACAGAGATGAATAATACATAGGTGAACACACACACACACACACACATACACATTCTCTCTCTGTCTCTATCTCTGTCTCTGTCTCTCTCTCTCTCTCTCTCTCTCCCCCAAATCATACTTGGAAAGGTTTCGGCAACTTGTCAGGGTAGAAACTGTGGGTTGCAGCACACGAAACCCTAGCTGTCAGCTGAACACGAAGTCCACATTCACAGTGGTCACCCACGAAGGTCTTCTGACTGGAAACAATGCCTTTTTTTTTTTTAACTTTGTAATTATATTTATGTACAGAAAACTTAAGTGTACATTTAACCCAGCTTAGTGGCGAGTTCTTTAGCCTTTGCCTTTTCCAGCTTGGCAATGCGAGCCACAGACTTAGGACCCAGGACGTTGCCTCCCCAGTGGCGGCGGATCTTGTCATATCTGTCATTGTAATTGGTCCTAATAGCTTCCACCAGCTTAGCCAGAGCACCCTTGTCTTCCGAGTTCACCTGTGTGAAGGCAACAGTGGTGCCCGTCTTCCTGTGGACCAGGCCCCCAGCCTGGCCTTTCCTTTGATGATGCAGTAGGGCACCCCATCTTTCGACACAGGGCAGGCAGGAAAACCACCAGCTCAATGGGGTCTACATCATGGGCAATCACCACCAGCTGAGCCTTCTTGTTTCTCCACCAAAGTGGTGACTGTATTGACCCCTGCTCGGAGGACAGGGGTCTCTTAGTTGGGACGCCCCTTGCCAGCAGCTTTCTTCTCAGCAGGCGGGCCAGCAGCCTCTGCTTCTTCTCCTGCTTTGTCTCTGGCCTGTACTTGTGGGCAAGCTTAAGCAGCTGAGTCGCTGTTTGCCTGTCCAGGGCCTGGGTGAACTGGTTGATGGCAGGAGGTACTTTGAGCCGCTTATAGCCTGATGTAGCGGGGCCATTTGACGAAGCGCGTGAGATCTCTTTTGGGCTGGATGTCCTGCCCAATGCCGAAGTTCTTAGGCCTTTTCTCAAACAAAGGATTGACCACCTTTTTGGCCTCTTGTTTCTTGACCATGGCAGGGGCCGGGGCCACCTTCTTCCCCTTGGCCTTCTTTCCTTTGGGCATCTTGCTCGGCTGGAGGAGAGAGGAAACAATGCCTTTTTAACGTCATTAGGATTAAGCATCCATGCTCTATGCAAAATATAACCAGTGGTCGTAAAAGCACAGGCCTGTACACCATTTGCCAGTTCAGATGGAACCGAATCACTCAGTTTTGTACATGGGTCCACACGACCTCTAAATCCAGGAAAGCCCCAGCGAGCACAAAGCAATGGGTCATACCTCAGCATCTCAGCCCCCGTTCTAGGAAGCCTTGGTTCAAGTGCTGTGGCCTGGCCTGGCCCAGGAGAGGGGCAGCCTGTCAGGCTGGGACAGATGGGCCATGGGCTTTACTGCCTGTCACAAAGAATGCTCCTGCCCTTACATGACAACTACAAGGTATCCTGATGTAGCGTGTTGATTCAGTAACTCCCCCAGCCTCAGCATGGAAAAGAACAATTCTTATCGAAGACAGAATCCTCGTCCATTTTATCTGAGCCACACAGAGGAAGGCAAGACCACTTTACCCTAGCACCGCATTCCCACAAACACTGCATGCTGAGTGAATGGGCGTTATGTTGTACAGCACACCCATTTAAATCGCAACCTTGCTGCCAAGCACGGGTCTTTTCAGGTTAAGCAGAAGCTTTCCTCAACAATGGCTTAGTCAACTGACATATCTGTGCATGCACTGGCCGTGTCTCATATTACACAATCCATACTAAAAATCCACTCCATGCCTACATGGAGCTGTGACTGTAGTCCTGAAGCTGGCTTAGTCTTGAAATAGCAGCGCCTGCCCTGTGGAACTCAACCGCAAGCTTCTCATCTATAAAGCACAGCATCTTGGGTGGTCACATTGTCATCCATGCAGGTTTTGGGATCTGCTTTACCCGCATCTTCCCTGTCTTCATAAAGCCCTCACCCTACACTAATTCACAACTGTACTTTTCCATTAGCGTTTTCAGAGAGTAGGCTCGGAAGACACTCTTATAGAGGAAAACCCTGATGCTAAGACAGCTATTAGATATTCTGCATTCTCTCTCTCTCTCTCTCTCTCTCTCTCTCTCTCTCTCTCTCTCCCTCCTCCCTCCCTCCCCCTCCCTCCCTCCCTCTCTCTCTCTCTCTCTGTGTGTGTGTGTGTGTGTGTGTGTGTGAGAGAGAGAGAGAGAGAGAGAGAGAGAGAGTCAGTAGAGAATGTTATTTAGTTCCCCTCTGTGGGGTCCTGTGCTATTCACCATGCTTTGATTGATTTTCATCTTGGTTCCATGAGAGATGTAGTTTTGACCGTTCCGCTTTCATTTAGAAATAAGCTTACACAAGTTGTAGCACACACACCTCTCTATGACTGTGAGCATTTTTCCGTGTGCGTGTTTTGTGCACATGCGTCTATACCTAGAAACACTAACAGTAGTTCAAGGTGCAGAAGCAGACAGCTGGATCGAAGACCACCATGAATTTTATTCTTCAATATTTTTTCATTCCTTGAGATTCTCCTACCATTCTATCATCTTTCCATCCCACTTCCTCCACTCAAATCCTCCCTTATACTCTTTGTTGGTTCCTTTCAGATTCATAGCCTCTTTTTCACTAATTGCTATTACAATATATATATATATGTATGTATATGTAGATAGATAGATAGATAGATAGATAGATAGATAGATAGATAGATAGATATCTGTCTCCCAAATTCATGGGCACAATCTGCTCCACCTGCACATTGTTTCTTGTGTGTATACTTCAGGGAAATCCACTGGGTTGGATAACCAATGCATGCACATGGAAGATTCATTATATGATATCTGTCTTTTAAAAACTTCAGAGTGAAATTGCAGAATGATCCATTCTAACCCTGGAGGGGTTCTCACTGCCTCTTGAAAGAACAGAGGATCCCTGGCATGTTTCCACCCTGGTTTCTGGTCTGGCTGTCCTATGTGTTGTGCACAGTGTTCTCGCAGGTTTTTACCTGGACTTCCCTACGTTTGCCACCCCACAGATGCACTGCTCCAAACACATGGCTGCAAACCTAAGTGGAGGAAGGAATAGGAATGATTCCTCCGCAAGAAGCTAGAACTACGGGATTTTTTGGTGTTGACAACAGGATATTGCTATGTTGTCCAGTTTGGTCTCAAATTCCTGAGGGGTCCACCCACCACTCTCCATGCATCCATCCATCCATTCATTCACACACACACACACACACACACACACACACACACACACCTGATTATCTCTCAGCCCAGACATACAAACATTCACATCCATCCACTTGTCTTTTCATTGGTCTACTGTGTATCCATTTATCCTTCCATGTATCCATGAATCCATATGTCTAGGATTTCTATTGCTTTGACAAAACAACATGACCAAAAAGCAAGTTGGGGAGGAAAGGGTATATTTATCCCTGTTCATCATTGAAAGAAGTCAAGTCGGGAACTCAAGCAGGGAAGGATTTTGGACATGGGTGCTGATTCAGAGGCCATGGAGGGTGCTGCTTACTGGCTTGCCCTGGCTTTCTTATTCTGCTTTCTTATAGAACCCAGGACCACCAGCCATGGGATGGCACCACCCACAACAGCCTGGGCCTTTTCCTACCAATCCTAGGAAAATGCCTTCTAGGTGGATCAGTTTGCTCATGAACTAATTAATTTGTAAAAGCAATTTCGCCTCCATCCTCTCCCCCCAGTCATATCCCCACACACACACATCTCTCCTCCCCAACCATCCCTCCTCCTCCCTTTCTCTTCAGAATATGGGGGGGGGCTTGGATCTCAACCAGTCCCAGCAGTAAGACTAGGTGCATCCTCTCCTATCGAGCCTAGACAAGGCAGCACAGTAGGAGGAAAGGATCCCAAAGCAGGCAACAGAGTCAGAGACAGCCCCTGCTGCCACTATTAGGAGTCCCACATGAATTCCATGCTACACAACTGTTCCATGTGTGCAGAGGGCCAGGCCAGTCTTATACAAGCTCTCTCTGGTTGGCATTCGGTCTCTGTGACCCCTCTGGGCCCAAGTTAGTTGATTCTGTAGGTGTCTTGTAGTGTCCTTGACCCTCTGGCTGCTACCATCCTTCCTTTCCCTCTGCAGAATTCCCCACGTTCTACCTAATGTTTATCTGTGGCTCTCTGCATCTGTTTCCATCAGCTGGTTATACAGCTGGATCCTTTCTGGAGATGTTTTCTCAATTGCAGTTTCTTCCTTTCAGATAACTCTAGCTTGTGTCCTTTTGGCATAAGACTAGCCAGCAGACCATTCACCCCACTTGTCTGTCTGTATATCCACCCATGCATCCGTCTGTACATCCATGCACGTAGACATCCATCCTTCAAATCCATCAGTCTACCTATTCATACATACATACATTTGTCCATATTTCTAAATTTGCTATTATCCATCTGTCTGTCCACCCACTTATCCATGCATCCATCTATCTTTCACTTTACACCCTAGTCAGTCAGATGTGCTGTCCTTAGACAGGTCATCCCTGGTCTGTGATCTGGATCTCCTTATTGCTTCATGCTTTCAGAAACTCTGTATGTGGCTCTACTAATCCAATGGTTACAGGTGGATAGGGTCCCTGAAGCCTCTCTCTCTCTCTCTCTCTCTCTCTCTCTCTCTCTCTCTCTCTCTCTCTCTGTGTGCGTATGTGTGTGTGTGTGTGTGTGTGTGTGTGTCCATCTGTCTACCATTGTCCCTACAAATATCAAAATGACATGCTCTATAATTATGCTGTTACCTCTCCAGTGGAGTACACCAGGAGACTGGGATGAGCTAGTTCCCCAAAGATCTTGTACCCACTGGTGAGTAGAAGGTATCCTTTTGTTTTAGGATAGAATGTTCTATAAATATCTGTTAATTCCATTTGGTTCATTGTAGAGG